>NW_026014657.1:0-43802 GCF_020379485.1 Brassica napus
TGATCCACTGGTAAAAATGTTCTATATCTCAAGTTTTATCATCATGATGATTGTTTTCTAAAGCTTATGAGGTGTAGACTAATATATTAGTCTATTTTTTTAGCTTGAGGTTTATGGTAAATTCCTTTTTTTTTTTGATATTGTGATAGTTACACATTTAAGCAACTAATGTTATGTATATAAACAAAACTGCTTTACGGTTTGGCTAATCAATTACTGAAGTGTATTTTTGGGCATTCTCTCACTCGAGCTTAATGTAATATAACACTACTGATCAACAAATGATGAAAAATTAAAGTATTCGCTACTAGTTTCGTTATACTTCTGTAAAAGATTGAAAACTTTGGTATAATAATTTAACATTTTATCAAAAAATGATGAAAAATTAAATTGTGTTTTAGTTTGTGTGTAAAATACATACAACTAACACACAATTGCATAGGAAAAACATTGATAGAAAATGTATCACTGATTAGAAGAATAAGAGAGAGGGTATCACCAACACAACACCAAAACATGATTGTAGCATCAAAAATAAACTTAGCAATAGAATGGTACGTATTCAGCTTATGCTAAGTAGTATTTTTAGTAGAATTTCGATTTGACCTATAGTGATTAATTAGTGACTCGTACCTTGTCTTCTACGTTTATGTAGCCATTAAAAATTTAGGTCAAAATGTAAAATTAACGAAAAGGAAAATGAAGGAAAAAGAAAATTTAAAATGTAGACATATAAAAGATAGTATACCAAATACATTATTAATATTAGATTATCACATTTCCATATCCTTTCCAACCACGAGGTCCCATAATGATTATCACCCATAACATATTAATCACAAACATACATCAAAAGGAACCTTCTCTTTACAAGATTCCTAACATGACTTACAAAAACCCAAACGATGCAGATTATTTATCACCATCGACGACGCCATACATTTTTATTTGCTTTTTTCTTCATAATAGATCAGACGTAGTAAAAGACAAGGTGGTGGGAGCAACGAATCAGTATCTTTCTGGTTTAGTTTGGTCTTAATGTTAGAGTGTTTAAACACTTTTTCCCATTCCAGCGAACACATCCACAGACTCGCCACTCATTCTTTTCCCAAGCCCAATCCCTCCTTGAACCTCTTTCAACAATGTTTGTCGTAAATGTCATCGAGACAACTCGACTGGTAGTTGAAGATCGATGTCATCTTCTTCTTACATGTGAAGTAATTATCGCCATGCTCGTTATGTCTCTTTCCCGCGGCTTTCCAGAAATCTGAAAAGTCTTCCAAGGCGGTTGTTTAGCTGTTTCTCGCAACTGGTGATGCAAGTTGTGGCAAATTTGTCTCCTTGTACTTGGGTTTGATTCCGGAGAGGAACTTCAAGCCCTTTTTAACGGAGGTTTCTGCTCCCGTCGCTAAGTGACGACCAAAACGTCGGAATCATTGCTTGGGACGGTTTTCAAGGTTATGCTACAGAGACGTTTGTCTTGACAACGCTGCAGATTCCTGCCACTGTTTTTTTCGTGTCCGGTGTGACGGCGTCACGTTTGGTGGCTGGATAATGAATGCGGTTGCGGTTAGGGCGATGCATAGAATTAGAAAGGCGAGTTTTATTGGAGTGTTCATTTTTTTGGGTTTTTTTTTTGTTATGGGACGTGTGAATTGGAAAGGATTGGATAAAAAGAGAAGGAAGAAGAAAGGGTGCGTATATAATCAGAGATTTTTATTTGACTTTTCTAAATTGAATGTTTATTTTTGTTATTGGTTTTTTGACTATTTTCAGAGATTAATGGATGATCACGAGTGAATTGAGGCGTTTTTTTAATCTGTGGACATGCCATGCTCCTGTCCTCCAAAACCCTATTTCTTTCTCTTTGTTTTTATCAGCCAACAGAGACGCTCAATATTATTTATCTTTTGTTACGCAATTAGGTAAGAATGAGAAGTATTCAACAAACAAAAAAATTGTGAGAATATCAACAAACTTATCTTAAAAACATATTTAATAGATTAATAACCATAGTAACAGAAATGATATTTTACTATATACACATAAGAATTCGTAGGTTCATAACAGAAAATTAACCAAAAGATTGTCAATGATTTATTGCTTTTTGAAGTAATACATCAACGGAGAGTTTTTATGCACATTAAGATTGTCGATGACATAATTGTATTTTTTTTCTATTTGTAATTTACAATGGAAATGATCTTGTACTAATTATTTGAAGCTTTAGAGAAATCATCATTTAACAAATTATTACATTTATGACTTACTCAAATGGTTGCTTCGATGCACACATTCCAATACTTCCATGACTTGTTCTTCTCTGGCACATGAACTGCGATGCAGATCAGAACTTCAGAAGCTCTAACACTGGAATCCGAATCTCACATCCTAAAGAAGATAGCTCGATGAGCCGCTTTGCAGCTCCAGCTTCTACTATTGCTCTTGAATGATCTATGTGTAAGTATTACACGGGATAGCAAATTTAGTGAGTGCTACAATTGCTTCTCTTAATACCTCTCGATCTCTTAGGCCAAGAAGCTTCACCAATTGTTTCAATCATTGATGTATCGGCTCTAAATGATCGTGCCAGGTTCCCTATTAATGTGATGTATGGTATTAGTAAAACCATGTCTCCATTTTCTTCAATGAGCTTATGGAATTGATTAACAATGGCCTTGAAAACTGGAGACTTGCACTTGAAAGCTGAGTGTCTTCTCAAGCTAGAGTCCATCTCTGCCACAGAAGTAATCTCTATTAAAACCATCAAGGATGAGCCTAACTTCTCTGTCTTGTATCTCAAGCAAATCTGCGAAACGCAAGAATCTTTTTGAATCGATGATGCTTTTGCTGATAGATGAATTTCCTTTGGCTAGCTCCCTCAAAGCTTTTGCTGCCATTGCCTTCATGTGCCAAGAGTCCTCTTCGAGCTTTGAAGTCAAAAGGCTTAGAAGGAGCTGAATCACGTCATGTTGTGCGAACAAGTCCTGGCTCTCGGAGAAGCTCGAGACCAACACGGACGTGGCACAAGCCACCTCTGCTTGAACCCTCATCGACCCTTGTTTGAGGATCTTAACAAATACAGAACACAAACCATTACGGATCATGATCTCTGCGCATCTAGGGTTGTCACTGGCCATTGATCTCAGCGACCTAGCTGCTTCACAGGCGTCATCATCAAGTGTCCCTGTGTAAAGAATTGCCATAAGTTCATATATCAAGAAAATAGTTGGATCCCTTATGGCGAAGGGTAGGAGACCAGTTAGCTGCTCGTGTTTGCCATCATGTGATGGAGTGGAGACGTTGAGGAGCCACGAGACGTTGATGATGGATCTTTCCAGCCGGACAAGCATCTTTTTGGTAAGTGGAGACGCGGATTATTGTCAAGACGCGATTCCTAGCTTGGGATGCACTTGTCTAACACAGCGAGAGACTTTTGAAGCACAGCTTCGGCGATTGAGATGACGTGGCGGGTCGGAAACTCGCATAGATTGGAGCTGGCGGTTAAGGCTTTCTCCAGCAGTTCTAAGAGTTTTGTACCTTGATCTTGACCACGTCCCACTCCTTCTTGAATAATCTGGCTTCGTTTGACGCTTGAATAACTTGAACCGCAAGATCAACCGCGGAGATAAGGATAGGCTTCCACCGTATCCGCCATAGAAATGAGATTGAGTCCTACGCGTAGGAACAAAGTCGTAGTAAAGTTTACTAGCGTTTTAGTTATATATGAAGACAAGAAAAAGTTGTCTTTTATCATTTTCTTCTTCTCTGATTCAAACAAAATATCTCTGTCTATTTCGTTCGATTTAGATTGTTAATTTTCTTTTATGTTAGATGTGGAAAAGTATGTATAATAGGAAGACATCAAGAAACATCCAAGTCCGTTCTTACTCTTTCTTTACACCATTCCAATTAGTATTTACTAAGATCATTTAGTGACCTGAGTATCATCTTATCACGTGTTATTGTGGAAACCCGTTATAACCACAATCCATAGCAAGAAGAGGACACATATAGGTATCGCTAGTATATACCACGAAGATATCTCATGCATGGTAAAGACGTAAAGTAAGAAATTGATATTGAAATATTGCTGTACTGATAATGAACGATGGACGCATGGGCTTATGATATTTGGTCTCATGGGCTTAGTTTACAATAAATGGCGGCAATCTCGGCCATCAAGCCTAACAAGATGATAAAGGCTCATTACGTAGGTAAGTTGGTTTCCTTACTCGTAGAGCCACGGCCCTCGATGAATTGTTGATGGGTTGAAAACTTCAAAGAAGCATAATTGCACTAGAAGAGGAAAGTTAAAAGTTTTTGTGTTATTCTCTAACCCTTGTCATGAAACTACATGTGTCAATAATTACAAGAGTTGACTGGTTGAATCTGTAATCGCGTGTTTTAACATCAGAGTTTTGACTGCAGAAAGTTAGGTCGTATAATTAATGGACGTGATTTTGTTAAAAGTTAAAGCTATATAATCAACCTAATTTTTTTTTAAAAAAAAATCAATCCCTACATCCCCTAAAGGTCTATCTACAAATTAATCCCTAAGAAATTAGGATTTTACGTTTTATATAATTTCCTTGGGTGATAAAAGCTTAATATATATAGTCAATATATATGGGAATGACCAGATATAATATATACTGAGCTAGTACTAAATTGTAAAGATCTCAACTAACATGCATGTTTTAATTTATACGTAATAGTTTGTAGATTATAGATCAGTGGATACATAATAAGCAGGGTCGTCTTTTAGCACGTGCAAGTGGAGCGGTCGAATAGGGTCCAAAATTTTAGAGGGTCCATAATTTTTTTTATTTTAGTAATAGTTATAAATTTAAAATCACATATATTTATTAAAAATCAGATTGCTATATTTAAATTTAATTTTCGTATTTATTAACCAATAAATTTTGTTTACATAACTAACAAAAATGCAATAAGTCATGAAAAAATGAACATTTATATCAATTTATATATTTTGGAAAGTAAAAAATAGCTGTTGGTGTTTGATTTGATATTCAATGTAAATTTAGAAAGTTAATATTCTAATTTGATTATATTTAGGAAAGTATTATTTAATTAGTGATTATAAATAAGGAAAGAAATATATAATTTTCAGCAATTTTACAAAAAATAGTAAACACAAAGAAGAATGACTAATCTAAGCTTCTATAGAGAAGAAAAATGAAGAGTCTCCAACTTCTTGTTTAATCAAATCAAGAATCTACGGCTTTTGGTCTAACAATTATCCATGTTCTATTGCTTTATTAATTTTCTTATAGATTATAGCTCATGATTGTGGATATAGAAAAAATCAAAAGAAAAAAAAAACTGAAAAATTTATAGTTTCAGAGGTATTTTTCATAAGGTTTTAATTATAAAACCAAAAGATGTTTCTTCCACTCAAATTAGATTGGTGTATTTATTATATATTATAACAATATTTTGCAAGAAAAACATAAATTATTTCAGATTAGTAAAATGACCATTTCTTTTTTTGAATAGGGTCTCTTTAGAGTTTAAGACGGCCCTGATAATAAGAATGGCTTTTGATCAAGCTACGTTGGGATTGACACATGGAAAAGGTTCAACGCGTACGTCTAATCTCTCCTTCCATCAAAAGAGAGGCAGAAGAATGTGGGATTTGCTTTTAAGGTGAGGAAGAGAGGAATGAATGCGAAAGAGTTCTGTTTTAGTCTACGACAATAAAGAGTACCCAAAAAGACAAAGATCCATTGCATGATGTAGATGGTGACCTATGCGGCTATGCCTAAGGCAACTTATTATTTTCATTATTGCAGACAGCAAGAATATCAATGTAAAGCAAAACAAATTTCACTGTCGATTGAGTCAATTGTTTATGCTAAAGACAAAATTTAGCAAAAAGAAAAGAAAAATTTAAGCCAGAGTTCCCTTTAATAGCTAATCTTTTGTTAGCCACCCACGTTTATTTCTAAAATTTTGTTTTGCTAATCCGGTATTTTAGAAGAAATATCAAATTGATACTAAAAACATGCATGCTTTAGGTGAACGTGATACCAGCATACCAGATATGAGATATCATCATATATTCATATGAGTTCTTTCTCATTTCAATCATATGATTGCTTGTAGCAAAAAAAAAAAATCATATGACTGTACCAGTAAACTAAACCCTAATTTTAATATATAAAAATGGATATATTTTCCCAACAGGGTCGGTCTCAATTTGCTCATGACCATTACTCAAGTGCTACTAATATACTTTTTAGAGGATAATCAGAGACCATTCTTTTTCATCTTCATAATGCCGAAATTCAAAATCAAAGGGCTTAAAAACTATTGCAGTGCATCCTTTTTATAATTCATGAAAAGTAGCAATGTGTTTTCCTAGAACGACATGGAACACTCGATCGTGGTTTTCTACTTTTGTCTTCGTCTGATTCGATTTTGGAATAGAAGTTGACCCTTCTATTGTTTTATATATGCACAGTAGCAATGTGTTTTCTTCGAACGACATGACTTAACATTAACCAGATACCTACTCTCTTCATGCTCAAAAGCATTTGCTTTTGCTTCTGTAAACTGTATATAGGTAATCCGTAATCATTCACACTTTCCTTTTCCATTTATTCCCATTCTTTTTCTTACTGGCTTTTTCATATATGATGTAACGTATTTAATTTACAGACCGTTGATTGCATGCATGTGTACATAAATCTTTTTTTTTTTTTGGGCAAAGTGTACATAAATCATGCGCACGTAATCCTTAACTTTGTAGCAAGTGCTGGTGATCAGTGTGTCTTTTTCTACTGTTTTTTTTGCTGGAGTATTAATAGTTGATCTAATTAAGAAATTATATTTTGTACAAATCCCAATCATCTCTCAAATAAATAAAAACTACATACTATATTATGATCGATTCTGTAGTTTGAAAATAGCTCATTTTGAACCAAGCGGTGGTATTCTTGTAGTAGTCTTTCGGGGCTCCGCGGGCATGCACATCTGTTTTGAGTTTGGTTCTTATTGTTGTGTTAGTATGGGTTTGTACTTCGGTTCAAGTGATTAATATGGTTCATCTCTTAACAATAGTCAAAAAGTATTCAAATTCGGTCATACACTTCCAGGTTAGTCCATTGTTTAACACTAAGCACGTTTCTCTCGTGGCCGACGGGTAGCCGAAAGAGTTTATAAAAAAAAGCTCATTTTACACGAAAACCCTTTTTATTTTTTTGTGAGCATATTAATAACTTGTTTTCACTTGGAAAGAGAGCTCTTCATATAATTGATAACATGAGTCACACTATAGGGACAAAATACAATATGGTACAGAGATGGACAAATTGAAGAGCTATATACATACACTATGGACATCCTCTTACAGGGGCCGAAATACAATATGGATAAATTGAATCAATTTTTGGAAAGGCCAACTCGACTCGATGGGGGTGACGACAACAACTCTACCTACGATTAGATAGATAATTAACATGTGAGACAAACCCTGGTCTTTCAGAGTATTTAACAACTTAAGAAAATCATATACAACCCTATTATCTGAGATGTAAAAGTAATGTACACCTGAGATGTGAAAAATGAAAGAGGAGAGAAGATAGTAACGATCGTTATATCTAAACACATTCCACATTCTACATTTTTATTAATGTATATTAAACTCTCTTTCATGGTAATGTATATTATATCTAAACACATTCCACATTCTACATTTGTATTAAAGTTAAGTCACACGATCTGAAGCCTATGATATTTAGTGTAGTTTTAAAATTTCTAAACACATTCTATATACTGAAACCCATGTACCATGAAAGAGAGTTTAATATACATTAATTCAAATGTAGAATGTGTTTAGAAATTTTAAAACAACACTAAAGATCATAGACTTCAGTATTTAGAACACTTACCGAAAAACTCAATATTTTCGTAGGGGATTAACTCATAGATTTTGAGAAATTATCAAAATATGAAAATATTGTTTTTGAGAAAAATTAAATATTTCGTACATAGATTTTGAGAAACAAAATTCAAAAAATCTAAAAATCTAAAAATATTTCGTACATAGATTTCGTACATATGATCTAAAAATCTAACGTTTTTATAGTTTAATATACATTAATACAAATGCATAATGTGTTTAGAAATTTTAAAACAACACTAAAGATCATATGCTTCAGTATATAAAGAATTTACCGAAAAATTCAACATATTCGTAGGGGGTTAACCCATAGATTTTGAGAAAAATTTTAAAAAATGAAAATTCTATTTTAATGCATAGTTGCATCCTTCACTAACATATGATGAAGATCAAAGAGGTTTGGAACCTTTGTTGTCTCCGTTTTTCTAGAGAATAGCGATTTTATAGTGGTTAGTCAACCAATTTAGGGAGTATTATGAAGTTTTACTAAATTAATTGACAAAAAATTAAACGACGCCCATGTACCATGAAATAGAGTTTAATATACATTAATACAAATTCAGAATGTGTTTAGAAATTTTAAAACAACACTAAAGATCATGTGCTTCAGTATATAGAGCATTTACCATAAAAATCAATATTTTCGTAGGGGTTGTTAACCCATAGATTTTGAAAAAAATTCAAAAAGTTGAAAATTCTATTTTAATGCATTGTTGCATCCTTCACTAACATATGATGAAGGTCTAAGAGGTTTGGAACCTTTGTTGTCTCTTTCTTTCTAGAGAATAGTGATTTTATAGTGGTTAGTCAACCAATTTAGGGAGTATTATGAAGTTTTACTAAATTAATTGACAAAAAATTTAAACGATGCCCATGTACCATGAAATAGAGTTTAATATAAATTAATACAAATATAGAATGTGTTTAGAAATATTAAAACAATAGTAAAGATCATAGGCTTCAGTATATAGAGCATTTACCCATAGATTTTGAGAAAAATTCGAAAAAATGAAAATTTTATTTTAATGCATAGTTGCATCCCTCGCTAACATATGATGAAGGTCAAAGAGGTTTGGAACTTTTGTAGTCTCCGTTTTTCTAGAGAATAGCGATTTTATAGTGGTTAATCAACCAATTTAGGAAGTATTATGAAGTTTTACTAAATTAATTGACGAAAAATTTAAATGATGCCCATGTACCATGAAATAAAGTTTAATATACATTAATACAAATGCAGAATGTGTTTAGAAATTTTAAAACAACAATAAAGATCATATGCTTCAGTATATAGATCATTTACCGAAAATTCAATATTTTCATAGGGTTATTAACCCATAGATTTTGAGAAAAATTTTAAAAAATGAAAATTCTATTTTATGGCATAGTTGCATCTTTCACTAACATATGATGAAGGTCAAAGAGGTTTGGAACCTTTGTTGTCTTCGTTTTTCAAGAGAATAGCGATTTTATAGTGGTTAGTCAACCAATTTAGGGAGTATTATGAAGTTTTACTAAATTAATTGACAAAAAATTTAAACGATTCTCATGTACCATGAAAGAGAGTTTAATATACATTAATACAAATGCATAATATGTTTAGAAATTTTAAAACAACACTAAAGATCATATGCTTCAGTATATAGAGCATTTATCGAAAAATTCAATATTTTCGTAGGGTCAACCCATAGATTTTGAGAAAAAAATTTAAAAATGAAAGTTGTAATTTAACGCATAGTTGCATCCTTCACTAACATATGATGAAGGTCAAAGAAGTTTGGAACATTTGTTGTCTCCGTTTTTCTAGAGAATA
This sequence comes from Brassica napus, assembly GCF_020379485.1. Classification (NCBI taxonomy): domain Eukaryota; kingdom Viridiplantae; phylum Streptophyta; class Magnoliopsida; order Brassicales; family Brassicaceae; genus Brassica; species Brassica napus. The sequence goes on from NW_026014657.1 coordinate 9,738, forward strand.
GCGATTTGATAGTGGTTAGTCAACCAATTTAGGGAGTATTATGAAGTTTTACTAAATTAATTGACGAAAAATTTAAACGATGCCCATGTACCATGAAAGAGAGTTAGTATACATTAATAAAAATCTAGAATGTGTTTAGAAATATTAAAAAACAGTAAAGATCATAGGCTTCAGATATAGAGTATTTACCGAAAAATTAAATATTTCGTAGGAGAACACATAGATTTTGAGAAAAATTCAAAAAAATAAAAATTCTATTTTAATGCATAATTGCATCCTTCACTAACATATGATGAAGGTCAAAGAGGTTTGGAACCTTTGTTGTCTCTATTTTTCTAGAGAATAGCGATTTTATAGTGGTTAGTCAACCAATTTAGGGAGTATTATGAAGTTTTGCTAAATTAATTGACAAAAAATTTAAACGACGCCCATGTACCATGAAATAGAGTTTAATATACATTAATACAAATGCAGAATGTGTTTAGAAATTTTAAAACAACAATAAATATCATATGCTTCAGTATAGAGCATTTACCGAAAAATTAAATATTTCGTAGAGGGGTTAACCCATAGATTTTGAGAAAATTTTTAAAAAATGAAAATTCTATTTTAATGCATAGTTGCATCCTTCACTAACATATGATGAAGATCAAAGAGGTTTGGAACCGTTGTTGTCTCCGTTTTTATAGAGAAAAGTGATTTTATTGTGGTTAGTCAACCAATTTAGGGAGTATTATGAAGTATTTACCGAAAACTCACTATTTTCGTAGGGGGGTACACATAGATTTGAAGAAAAATTCAATAAAATTGAAAATACTGTTTTAATACATATTTAAATCATTTAATAAAATATGATGAAGTTCAAAGAGGTTTGGAACCTTTGTTGTCTCCGTTTCTCTAGGGAATAGCAATTTTATAGTGGTTAGTCTAATGATTTATGGAGTATTTGCAGTTTTGCTAAATTAATGGATAAAAAATTAGAACGATGTCCATGTACCATGAAAAGGAGTTTATCATATATTAATACAAATGTATAATGTGGTTATAAATTTTAAAACGGCCTCATATATAGAGCATTTACCGAAAACTCACTATTTTCGTAGGGGGTACACATAGATTTTGAGAAAAATTCAAAAAAATTTAAAAATACTGTTTTAATACATATTTGAATCATGTAATAAAATATGATGAAGTTCAAAGAGGTTTGGAACCTTTGTTGTCTCCGTTTCTCTAGGGAATAGCAATTTTATAGTGGTTAGTCTAATGATTTAGGGTATTTGCAGTTTTGCTAAATTAATGGATAAAAAATTAGAACGATGTCCATGTACCATGAAAAGGAGTTTATCATATATTAATACAAATGTATAATGTGGTTATAAATTTTAAAACGGCCTCATATATAGAGCATTTACCGAAAACTCACTATTTTCGTAGGGGGGTACACATAGATTTTGAGAAATATTCAAAAAAATTTAAAAATACTGTTTTAATACATATTTGAATCATGTAATAAAATATGATGAAGTTCAAAGAAGTTTGGAACCTTTGTTGTCTCCGTTTCTCTAGGGAATAGCAATTTTATAGTGGTTAGTCTAATGATTTAGGAGTATTTGCAGTTTTGCTAAATTAATGGATAAAAAATTAGAACGATGTCCATGTACCATGAAAAGGAGTTTATCATATATTAATACAAATGTATAATGTGGTTATAAATTTTAAAACGGCTTCATATATAGAGCATTTACCGAAAACTCACTATTTTCGTAGGGGGGTACACATAGATTTTGAGAAAAATTCAAAAAAATTTGAAAATACTGTTTTAATACATATTTGAATCATGTAATAAAATATGATGAAGTTCAAAGAGGTTTGGAACCTTTGTTGTCTCCGTTTCTCTAGGGAATAGCAATTTTATAGTGGTTAGTCTAATGATTTAGGGAGTATTTGCAGTTTTGCTAAATTAATGGATAAAAAATTAGAACGATGTCCATGTACCATGAAAAGAAGTTTATCATACATTAATACAAATGTATAATGTGGTTTTAAATTTTAAAACGAATTAAAGATTATAGGCTTCATATATAGAGCATTTACCGAAAACTCACTATTTTCGTAGGGGGGTACACATAGATTTTGAGAAAAATTCAAAAAATTGAAAATACTGTTTTAATACATATTTGAATCATGTAATAAATATGATGAAGTTCAAAGAGGTTTGGAACCTTTGTTGTCTCCGTTTCTCTAGGGAATAGCAATTTTATAGTGGTTAGTCTAATGATTTAGGGAGTATTTGCAGTTTTGCTAAATTAATGGATAAAAAATTAGAACGATGTCCATGTACCATGAAAAGAAGTTTATCATATATTAATACAAATGTATAATGTGGTTATAAATTTTAAAACGAATTAAAAGATTATAGGCTTCATATATAGAGCATTTACCGAAAACTCACTATTTTCGTAGGGGGGTACACATAGATTTTGAGAAAAATTCAAAAAAATTGAAAATACTGTTTTAATACATATTTGAATCATGTAATAAAATATGATGAAGTTCAAAGAGGTTTGGAACCTTTGTTGTCTCCGTTTCTCTAAGGAATAGCAATTTTATAGTGGTTAGTCCAATGATTTAGGGAGTATTTGCAGTTTTGCTAAATTAATGATAAAAAATTAGAACGATGTCCATGTACCATGAAAGAGTTTATCATATATTAATACAAATGTATAATGTGGTTATAAATTTTAAAACGAATTAAAAGATTATAGGCTTCATATATAGAGCATTTACCGAAAACTCACTATTTTCGTAGGGGGGTACACATAGATTTTGAGAAAAATTCAAAAAAATGAAAATACTGTTTTAATACATATTTGAATCATGTAATAAAATATGATGAAGTTCAAAGAGGTTTGGAACCTTTGTTGTCTCCGTTTCTCTAGGGAATAGCAATTTTATAGTGGTTAGTCCAATGATTTAGGGAGTATTTGCAGTTTTGCTAAATTAATGGATAAAAAATTAGAACGATGTCCATGTACCATGAAAAGAAGTTTATCATATATTAATACAAATGTATAATGTGGTTATAAATTTTAAAACGAATTAAAAGATTATAGGCTTCATATATAGAGCATTTACCGAAAACTCACTATTTTCGTAGGGGGTACACATAGATTTTGAGAAAAATTCAAAAAAATTGAAATACTGTTTTAATACATATTTGAATCATGTAATAAAATATGATGAAGTTCAAAGAGGTTTGGAACCTTTGTTGTCTCCGTTTCTCTAGGGAATAGCAATTTTATAGTGGTTAGTCCAATGATTTAGGGAGTATTTGCAGTTTTGCTAAATTAATGGATAAAAAATTAGAACGATGTCCATGTACCATGAAAAGAAGTTTATCATATATTAATACAAATGTATAATGTGGTTATAAATTTTAAAACGAATTAAAAGATTATAGGCTTCATATATAGAGCATTTACCGAAAACTCACTATTTTCGTAGGGGGGTACACATAGATTTTGAGAAAAATTCAAAAAAATTGAAAATACTGTTTTAATACATATTTGAATCATGTAATAAAATATGATGAAGTTCAAAGAGGTTTGGAACCTTTGTTGTCTCCGTTTCTCTAGGAATAGCAATTTTATAGTGGTTAGTCCAATGATTTAGGGAGTATTTGCAGTTTTGCTAAATTAATGGATAAAAAATTAGAACGATGTCCATGTACCATGAAAAGAAGTTTATCATATATTAATACAAATGTATAATGTGGTTATAAATTTTAAAACGAATTAAAAGATTATAGGCTTCATATATAGAGCATTTACCGAAAACTCACTATTTTCGTAGGGGGGTACACATAGATTTTGAGAAAAATTCAAAAAATTGAAAATACTGTTTTAATACATATTTGAATCATGTAATAAAATATGATGAAGTTCAAAGAGGTTTGGAACCTTTGTTGTCTCCGTTTCTCTAGGGAATAGCAATTTTATAGTGGTTAGTCCAATGATTTAGGGAGTATTTGCAGTTTTGCTAAATTAATGGATAAAAAATTAGAACGATGTCCATGTACCATGAAAAGAAGTTTATCATATATTAATACAAATGTATAATGTGGTTATAAATTTTAAAACGAATTAAAAGATTATAGGCTTCATATATAGAGCATTTACCGAAAACTCACTATTTTCGTAGGGGGGTACACATAGATTTTGAGAAAAATTCAAAAAATTGAAAATACTGTTTTAATACATATTTGAATCATGTAATAAAATATGATGAAGTTCAAAGAGGTTTGGAACCTTTGTTGTCTCCGTTTCTCTAGGGAATAGCAATTTTATAGTGGTTAGTCCAATGATTTAGGGAGTATTTGCAGTTTTGCTAAATTAATGGATAAAAAATTAGAACGATGTCCATGTACCATTGAAAAGAGTTTATCATATATTAATACAAATGTATAATGTGGTTATAAATTTTAAAACGAATTAAAAGATTATAGGCTTCATATATAGAGCATTTACCGAAAACTCACTATTTTCGTAGGGGGGTACACATAGATTTTGAGAAAAATTCAAAAAATTGAAAATACTGTTTTAATACATATTTGAATCATGTAATAAAATATGATGAAGTTCAAAGAGGTTTGGAACCTTTGTTGTCTCCGTTTCTCTAGGGAATAGCAATTTTATAGTGGTTAGTCCAATGATTTAGGGAGTATTTGCAGTTTTGCTAAATTAATGGATAAAAAATTAGAACGATGTCCATGTACCATGAAAAGAAGTTTATCATATATTAATACAAATGTATAATGTGGTTATAAATTTTAAAACGGCTTCATATATAGAGCATTTACCGAAAACTCACTATTTTCGTAGGGGGGTACACATAGATTTTGAGAAAAATTCAAAAAATTGAAAATACTGTTTTAATACATATTTGAATCATGTAATAAAATATGATGAAGTTCAAAGAGGTTTGGAACCTTTGTTGTCTCCGTTTCTCTAGGGAATAGCAATTTTATAGTGGTTAGTCCAATGATTTAGGGAGTATTTGCAGTTTTGCTAAATTAATGGATAAAAATTAGAACGATGTCCATGTACCATGAAAAGAAGTTTATCATATATTAATACAAATGTATAATGTGGTTATAAATTTTAAAACGAATTAAAAGATTATAGGCTTCATATATAGAGCATTTACCGAAAACTCACTATTTTCGTAGGGGGGTACACATAGATTTTGAGAAAAATTCAAAAAATTTGAAAATACTGTTTTAATACATATTTGAATCATGTAATAAAATATGATGAAGTTCAAAGAGGTTTGGAACCTTTGTTGTCTCCGTTTCTCTAGGGAATAGCAATTTTATAGTGGTTAGTCCAATGATTTAGGGAGTATTTGCAGTTTTGCTAAATTAATGGATAAAAAATTAGAACGATGTCCATGTACCATGAAAAGAAGTTTATCATATATTAATACAAATGTATAATGTGGTTATAAATTTTAAAACGAATTAAAAGATTATAGGCTTCATATATAGAGCATTTACCGAAAACTCACTATTTTCGTAGGGGGTACACATAGATTTTGAGAAAAATTAAAAAAATTGAAAATACTGTTTTAATACATATTTGAATCATGTAATAAAATATGATGAAGTTCAAAGAGGTTTGGAACCTTTGTTGTCTCCGTTTCTCTAGGAATAGCAATTTTATAGTGGTTAGTCCAATGATTTAAGGAGTATTTACAGTTTTGCTAAATTAATTGATAAAAATTAGAACGATGTCCATGTACCATGAAAAGAAGTTTATCATATATTAATACAAATGTATAATGTGGTTATAAATTTTAAAACGAATTAAAAGATTATAGGCTTCATATATAGAGCATTTACCGAAAACTCACTATTTTCGTAGGGGGGTACACATAGATTTTGAGAAAAATTCAAAAAATTGAAAATACTGTTTTAATACATATTTGAATCATGTAATAAAATATGATGAAGTTCAAAGAGGTTTGGAACCTTTGTTGTCTCCGTTTCTCTAGGGAATAGCAATTTTATAGTGGTTAGTCCAATGATTTAGGGAGTATTTGCAGTTTTGCTAAATTAATGGATAAAAAATTAGAACGATGTCCATGTACCATGAAAAGAAGTTTATCATATATTAATACAAATGTATAATGTGGTTATAAATTTTAAAACGAATTAAAAGATTATAGGCTTCATATATAGAGCATTTACCGAAAACTCACTATTTTCGTAGGGGGTACACATAGATTTTGAGAAAAATTCAAAAAATTGAAAATACTGTTTTAATACATATTTGAATCATGTAATAAAATATGATGAAGTTCAAAGAGGTTTGGAACCTTTGTTGTCTCCGTTTCTCTAGGGAATAGCAATTTTATAGTGGTTAGTCCAATGATTTAGGGAGTATTTGCAGTTTTGCTAAATTAATGGATAAAAAATTAGAACGATGTCCATGTACCATGAAAAGAAGTTTATCATATATTAATACAAATGTATAATGTGGTTATAAATTTTAAAACGAATTAAAAGATTATAGGCTTCATATATAGAGCATTTACCGAAAACTCACTATTTTCGTAGGGGGTACACATAGATTTTGAGAAAAATTCAAAAAAATTGAAAATACTGTTTTAATACATATTTGAATCATGTAATAAAATATGATGAAGTTCAAAGAGGTTTGGAACCTTTGTTGTCTCCGTTTCTCTAGGGAATAGCAATTTTATAGTGGTTAGTCCAATGATTTAGGGAGTATTTGCAGTTTTGCTAAATTAATGGATAAAAAATTAGAACGATGTCCATGTACCATGAAAAGAAGTTTATCATATATTAATACAAATGTATAATGTGGTTATAAATTTTAAAACGAATTAAAAGATTATAGGCTTCATATATAGAGCATTTACCGAAAACTCACTATTTTCGTAGGGGGGTACACATAGATTTTGAGAAAAATTCAAAAAATTGAAAATACTGTTTTAATACATATTTGAATCATGTAATAAAATATGATGAAGTTCAAAGAGGTTTGGAACCTTTGTTGTCTCCGTTTCTCTAGGGAATAGCAATTTTATAGTGGTTAGTCCAATGATTTAGGGAGTATTTGCAGTTTTGCTAAATTAATGGATAAAAAATTAGAACGATGTCCATGTACCATGAAAAGAAGTTTATCATATATTAATACAAATGTATAATGTGGTTATAAATTTTAAAACGAATTAAAAGATTATAGGCTTCATATATAGAGCATTTACCGAAAACTCACTATTTTCGTAGGGGGGTACACATAGATTTTGAGAAAAATTCAAAAAATTGAAAATACTGTTTTAATACATATTTGAATCATGTAATAAAATATGATGAAGTTCAAAGAGGTTTGGAACCTTTGTTGTCTCCGTTTCTCTAGGAATAGCAATTTTATAGTGGTTAGTCCAATGATTTAGGGAGTATTTGCAGTTTTGCTAAATTAATGGATAAAAAATTAGAACGATGTCCATGTACCATGAAAAGAAGTTTATCATATATTAATACAAATGTATAATGTGGTTATAAATTTTAAAACGAATTAAAAGATTATAGGCTTCATATATAGAGCATTTACCGAAAACTCACTATTTTCGTAGGGGGGTACACATAGATTTTGAGAAAAATTCAAAAAATTGAAAATACTGTTTTAATACATATTTGAATCATGTAATAAAATATGATGAAGTTCAAAGAGGTTTGGAACCTTTGTTGTCTCCGTTTCTCTAGGGAATAGCAATTTTATAGTGGTTAGTCCAATGATTTAGGGAGTATTTGCAGTTTTGCTAAATTAATGGATAAAAAATTAGAACGATGTCCATGTACCATGAAAAGAAGTTTATCATATATTAATACAAATGTATAATGTGGTTATAAATTTTAAAACGAATTAAAAGATTATAGGCTTCATATATAGAGCATTTACCGAAAACTCACTATTTTCGTAGGGGGGTACACATAGATTTTGAGAAAAATTCAAAAAATTGAAAATACTGTTTTAATACATATTTGAATCATGTAATAAAATATGATGAAGTTCAAAGAGGTTTGGAACCTTTGTTGTCTCCGTTTCTCTAGGGAATAGCAATTTTATAGTGGTTAGTCCAATGATTTAGGGAGTATTTGCAGTTTTGCTAAATTAATGGATAAAAAATTAGAACGATGTCCATGTACCATGAAAAGAAGTTTATCATATATTAATACAAATGTATAATGTGGTTATAAATTTTAAAACGAATTAAAAGATTATAGGCTTCATATATAGAGCATTTACCGAAAACTCACTATTTTCGTAGGGGGGTACACATAGATTTTGAGAAAAATTCAAAAAATTGAAAATACTGTTTTAATACATATTTGAATCATGTAATAAAATATGATGAAGTTCAAAGAGGTTTGGAACCTTTGTTGTCTCCGTTTCTCTAGGGAATAGCAATTTTATAGTGGTTAGTCCAATGATTTAGGGAGTATTTGCAGTTTTGCTAAATTAATGGATAAAAAATTAGAACGATGTCCATGTACCATGAAAAGAAGTTTATCATATATTAATACAAATGTATAATGTGGTTATAAATTTTAAAACGAATTAAAAGATTATAGGCTTCATATATAGAGCATTTACCGAAAACTCACTATTTTCGTAGGGGGGTACACATAGATTTTGAGAAAAATTCAAAAAATTGAAAATACTGTTTTAATACATATTTGAATCATGTAATAAAATATGATGAAGTTCAAAGAGGTTTGGAACCTTTGTTGTCTCCGTTTCTCTAGGGAATAGCAATTTTATAGTGGTTAGTCCAATGATTTAGGGAGTATTTGCAGTTTTGCTAAATTAATGGATAAAAAATTAGAACGATGTCCATGTACCATGAAAAGAAGTTTATCATATATTAATACAAATGTATAATGTGGTTATAAATTTTAAAACGAATTAAAAGATTATAGGCTTCATATATAGAGCATTTACCGAAAACTCACTATTTTCGTAGGGGGGTACACATAGATTTTGAGAAAAATTCAAAAAAATTGAAAATACTGTTTTAATACATATTTGAATCATGTAATAAAATATGATGAAGTTCAAAGAGGTTTGGAACCTTTGTTGTCTCCGTTTCTCTAGGGAATAGCAATTTTATAGTGGTTAGTCCAATGATTTAGGGAGTATTTGCAGTTTTGCTAAATTAATGGATAAAAAATTAGAACGATGTCCATGTACCATGAAAAGAAGTTTATCATATATTAATACAAATGTATAATGTGGTTATAAATTTTAAAACGAATTAAAAGATTATAGGCTTCATATATAGAGCATTTACCGAAAACTCACTATTTTCGTAGGGGGGTACACATAGATTTTGAGAAAAATTCAAAAAAATTGAAAATACTGTTTTAATACATATTTGAATCATGTAATAAAATATGATGAAGTTCAAAGAGGTTTGGAACCTTTGTTGTCTCCGTTTCTCTAGGGAATAGCAATTTTATAGTGGTTAGTCCAATGATTTAGGGAGTATTTGCAGTTTTGCTAAATTAATGGATAAAAAATTAGAACGATGTCCATGTACCATGAAAAGAAGTTTATCATATATTAATACAAATGTATAATGTGGTTATAAATTTTAAAACGAATTAAAAGATTATAGGCTTCATATATAGAGCATTTACCGAAAACTCACTATTTTCGTAGGGGGGTACACATAGATTTTGAGAAAAATTCAAAAAATTGAAAATACTGTTTTAATACATATTTGAATCATGTAATAAAATATGATGAAGTTCAAAGAGGTTTGGAACCTTTGTTGTCTCCGTTTCTCTAGGAATAGCAATTTTATAGTGGTTAGTCCAATGATTTAGGGAGTATTTGCAGTTTTGCTAAATTAATGGATAAAAAATTAGAACGATGTCCATGTACCATGAAAAGAAGTTTATCATATATTAATACAAATGTATAATGTGGTTATAAATTTTAAAACGAATTAAAAGATTATAGGCTTCATATATAGAGCATTTACCGAAAACTCACTATTTTCGTAGGGGGGTACACATAGATTTTGAGAAAAATTCAAAAAATTGAAAATACTGTTTTAATACATATTTGAATCATGTAATAAAATATGATGAAGTTCAAAGAGGTTTGGAACCTTTGTTGTCTCCGTTTCTCTAGGGAATAGCAATTTTATAGTGGTTAGTCCAATGATTTAGGGAGTATTTGCAGTTTTGCTAAATTAATGGATAAAAAATTAGAACGATGTCCATGTACCATGAAAAGAAGTTTATCATATATTAATACAAATGTATAATGTGGTTATAAATTTTAAAACGAATTAAAAGATTATAGGCTTCATATATAGAGCATTTACCGAAAACTCACTATTTTCGTAGGGGGGTACACATAGATTTTGAGAAAAATTCAAAAAATTGAAAATACTGTTTTAATACATATTTGAATCATGTAATAAAATATGATGAAGTTCAAAGAGGTTTGGAACCTTTGTTGTCTCCGTTTCTCTAGGGAATAGCAATTTTATAGTGGTTAGTCCAATGATTTAGGGAGTATTTGCAGTTTTGCTAAATTAATGGATAAAAAATTAGAACGATGTCCATGTACCATGAAAAGAAGTTTATCATATATTAATACAAATGTATAATGTGGTTATAAATTTTAAAACGAATTAAAAGATTATAGGCTTCATATATAGAGCATTTACCGAAAACTCACTATTTTCGTAGGGGGGTACACATAGATTTTGAGAAAAATTCAAAAAAATTGAAAATACTGTTTTAATACATATTTGAATCATGTAATAAAATATGATGAAGTTCAAAGAGGTTTGGAACCTTTGTTGTCTCCGTTTCTCTAGGGAATAGCAATTTTATAGTGGTTAGTCCAATGATTTAGGGAGTATTTGCAGTTTTGCTAAATTAATGGATAAAAAATTAGAACGATGTCCATGTACCATGAAAAGAAGTTTATCATATATTAATACAAATGTATAATGTGGTTATAAATTTTAAAACGAATTAAAAGATTATAGGCTTCATATATAGAGCATTTACCGAAAACTCACTATTTTCGTAGGGGGGTACACATAGATTTTGAGAAAAATTCAAAAAAATTGAAAATACTGTTTTAATACATATTTGAATCATGTAATAAAATATGATGAAGTTCAAAGAGGTTTGGAACCTTTGTTGTCTCCGTTTCTCTAGGGAATAGCAATTTTATAGTGGTTAGTCCAATGATTTAGGGAGTATTTGCAGTTTTGCTAAATTAATGGATAAAAAATTAGAACGATGTCCATGTACCATGAAAAGAAGTTTATCATATATTAATACAAATGTATAATGTGGTTATAAATTTTAAAACGAATTAAAAGATTATAGGCTTCATATATAGAGCATTTACCGAAAACTCACTATTTTCGTAGGGGGGTACACATAGATTTTGAGAAAAATTCAAAAAATTGAAAATACTGTTTTAATACATATTTGAATCATGTAATAAAATATGATGAAGTTCAAAGAGGTTTGGAACCTTTGTTGTCTCCGTTTCTCTAGGGAATAGCAATTTTATAGTGGTTAGTCCAATGATTTAGGGAGTATTTGCAGTTTTGCTAAATTTGATAAAAAATTAGAACGATGTCCATGTACCATGAAAAGAGTTTATCATATATTAATACAAATGTATAATGTGGTTATAAATTTTAAAACGAATTAAAAGATTATAGGCTTCATATATAGAGCATTTACCGAAAACTCACTATTTTCGTAGGGGGGTACACATAGATTTTGAGAAAAATTCAAAAAAATTGAAAATACTGTTTTAATACATATTTGAATCATGTAATAAAATATGATGAAGTTCAAAGAGGTTTGGAACCTTTGTTGTCTCCGTTTCTCTAGGGAATAGCAATTTTATAGTGGTTAGTCCAATGATTTAGGGAGTATTTGCAGTTTTGCTAAATTAATGGATAAAAAATTAGAACGATGTCCATGTACCATGAAAAGAAGTTTATCATATATTAATACAAATGTATAATGTGGTTATAAATTTTAAAACGAATTAAAAGATTATAGGCTTCATATATAGAGCATTTACCGAAAACTCACTATTTTCGTAGGGGGGTACACATAGATTTTGAGAAAAATTCAAAAAATTGAAAATACTGTTTTAATACATATTTGAATCATGTAATAAAATATGATGAAGTTCAAAGAGGTTTGGAACCTTTGTTGTCTCCGTTTCTCTAGGGAATAGCAATTTTATAGTGGTTAGTCCAATGATTTAGGGAGTATTTGCAGTTTTGCTAAATTAATGGATAAAAAATTAGAACGATGTCCATGTACCATGAAAAGAAGTTTATCATATATTAATACAAATGTATAATGTGGTTATAAATTTTAAAACGAATTAAAAGATTATAGGCTTCATATATAGAGCATTTACCGAAAACTCACTATTTTCGTAGGGGGGTACACATAGATTTTGAGAAAAATTCAAAAAATTGAAAATACTGTTTTAATACATATTTGAATCATGTAATAAAATATGATGAAGTTCAAAGAGGTTTGGAACCTTTGTTGTCTCCGTTTCTCTAGGGAATAGCAATTTTATAGTGGTTAGTCCAATGATTTAGGGAGTATTTGCAGTTTTGCTAAATTAATGGATAAAAAATTAGAACGATGTCCATGTACCATGAAAAGAAGTTTATCATATATTAATACAAATGTATAATGTGGTTATAAATTTTAAAACGAATTAAAAGATTATAGGCTTCATATATAGAGCATTTACCGAAAACTCACTATTTTCGTAGGGGGGTACACATAGATTTTGAGAAAAATTCAAAAAATTGAAAATACTGTTTTAATACATATTTGAATCATGTAATAAAATATGATGAAGTTCAAAGAGGTTTGGAACCTTTGTTGTCTCCGTTTCTCTAGGGAATAGCAATTTTATAGTGGTTAGTCCAATGATTTAGGGAGTATTTGCAGTTTTGCTAAATTAATGGATAAAAAATTAGAACGATGTCCATGTACCATGAAAAGAAGTTTATCATATATTAATACAAATGTATAATGTGGTTATAAATTTTAAAACGAATTAAAAGATTATAGGCTTCATATATAGAGCATTTACCGAAAACTCACTATTTTCGTAGGGGGGTACACATAGATTTTGAGAAAAATTCAAAAAATTGAAAATACTGTTTTAATACATATTTGAATCATGTAATAAAATATGATGAAGTTCAAAGAGGTTTGGAACCTTTGTTGTCTCCGTTTCTCTAGGGAATAGCAATTTTATAGTGGTTAGTCCAATGATTTAGGGAGTATTTGCAGTTTTGCTAAATTAATGGATAAAAAATTAGAACGATGTCCATGTACCATGAAAAGAAGTTTATCATATATTAATACAAATGTATAATGTGGTTATAAATTTTAAAACGAATTAAAAGATTATAGGCTTCATATATAGAGCATTTACCGAAAACTCACTATTTTCGTAGGGGGGTACACATAGATTTTGAGAAAAATTCAAAAAATTGAAAATACTGTTTTAATACATATTTGAATCATGTAATAAAATATGATGAAGTTCAAAGAGGTTTGGAACCTTTGTTGTCTCCGTTTCTCTAGGGAATAGCAATTTTATAGTGGTTAGTCCAATGATTTAGGGAGTATTTGCAGTTTTGCTAAATTAATGGATAAAAAATTAGAACGATGTCCATGTACCATGAAAAGAAGTTTATCATATATTAATACAAATGTATAATGTGGTTATAAATTTTAAAACGAATTAAAAGATTATAGGCTTCATATATAGAGCATTTACCGAAAACTCACTATTTTCGTAGGGGGGTACACATAGATTTTGAGAAAAATTCAAAAAAATTGAAAATACTGTTTTAATACATATTTGAATCATGTAATAAAATATGATGAAGTTCAAAGAGGTTTGGAACCTTTGTTGTCTCCGTTTCTCTAGGGAATAGCAATTTTATAGTGGTTAGTCCAATGATTTAGGGAGTATTTGCAGTTTTGCTAAATTAATGGATAAAAAATTAGAACGATGTCCATGTACCATGAAAAGAAGTTTATCATATATTAATACAAATGTATAATGTGGTTATAAATTTTAAAACGAATTAAAAGATTATAGGCTTCATATATAGAGCATTTACCGAAAACTCACTATTTTCGTAGGGGGGTACACATAGATTTTGAGAAAAATTCAAAAAATTGAAATACTGTTTTAATACATATTTGAATCATGTAATAAAATATGATGAAGTTCAAAGAGGTTTGGAACCTTTGTTGTCTCCGTTTCTCTAGGGAATAGCAATTTTATAGTGGTTAGTCCAATGATTTAGGGAGTATTTGCAGTTTTGCTAAATTAATGGATAAAAAATTAGAACGATGTCCATGTACCATGAAAAGAAGTTTATCATATATTAATACAAATGTATAATGTGGTTATAAATTTTAAAACGAATTAAAAGATTATAGGCTTCATATATAGAGCATTTACCGAAAACTCACTATTTTCGTAGGGGGGTACACATAGATTTTGAGAAAAATTCAAAAAATTGAAAATACTGTTTTAATACATATTTGAATCATGTAATAAAATATGATGAAGTTCAAAGAGGTTTGGAACCTTTGTTGTCTCCGTTTCTCTAGGGAATAGCAATTTTATAGTGGTTAGTCCAATGATTTAGGGAGTATTTGCAGTTTTGCTAAATTAATGGATAAAAAATTAGAACGATGTCCATGTACCATGAAAAGAAGTTTATCATATATTAATACAAATGTATAATGTGGTTATAAATTTTAAAACGAATTAAAAGATTATAGGCTTCATATATAGAGCATTTACCGAAAACTCACTATTTTCGTAGGGGGGTACACATAGATTTTGAGAAAAATTCAAAAAATTGAAAATACTGTTTTAATACATATTTGAATCATGTAATAAAATATGATGAAGTTCAAAGAGGTTTGGAACCTTTGTTGTCTCCGTTTCTCTAGGGAATAGCAATTTTATAGTGGTTAGTCCAATGATTTAGGGAGTATTTGCAGTTTTGCTAAATTAATGGATAAAAAATTAGAACGATGTCCATGTACCATGAAAAGAAGTTTATCATATATTAATACAAATGTATAATGTGGTTATAAATTTTAAAACGAATTAAAAGATTATAGGCTTCATATATAGAGCATTTACCGAAAACTCACTATTTTCGTAGGGGGGTACACATAGATTTTGAGAAAAATTCAAAAAATTGAAAATACTGTTTTAATACATATTTGAATCATGTAATAAAATATGATGAAGTTCAAAGAGGTTTGGAACCTTTGTTGTCTCCGTTTCTCTAGGGAATAGCAATTTTATAGTGGTTAGTCCAATGATTTAGGGAGTATTTGCAGTTTTGCTAAATTAATGGATAAAAAATTAGAACGATGTCCATGTACCATGAAAAGAAGTTTATCATATATTAATACAAATGTATAATGTGGTTATAAATTTTAAAACGAATTAAAAGATTATAGGCTTCATATATAGAGCATTTACCGAAAACTCACTATTTTCGTAGGGGGGTACACATAGATTTTGAGAAAAATTCAAAAAAATTGAAAATACTGTTTTAATACATATTTGAATCATGTAATAAAATATGATGAAGTTCAAAGAGGTTTGGAACCTTTGTTGTCTCCGTTTCTCTAGGGAATAGCAATTTTATAGTGGTTAGTCCAATGATTTAGGGAGTATTTGCAGTTTTGCTAAATTAATGGATAAAAAATTAGAACGATGTCCATGTACCATGAAAAGAAGTTTATCATATATTAATACAAATGTATAATGTGGTTATAAATTTTAAAACGAATTAAAAGATTATAGGCTTCATATATAGAGCATTTACCGAAAACTCACTATTTTCGTAGGGGGGTACACATAGATTTTGAGAAAAATTCAAAAAAATTGAAAATACTGTTTTAATACATATTTGAATCATGTAATAAAATATGATGAAGTTCAAAGAGGTTTGGAACCTTTGTTGTCTCCGTTTCTCTAGGGAATAGCAATTTTATAGTGGTTAGTCCAATGATTTAGGGAGTATTTGCAGTTTTGCTAAATTAATGGATAAAAAATTAGAACGATGTCCATGTACCATGAAAAGAAGTTTATCATATATTAATACAAATGTATAATGTGGTTATAAATTTTAAAACGAATTAAAAGATTATAGGCTTCATATATAGAGCATTTACCGAAAACTCACTATTTTCGTAGGGGGGTACACATAGATTTTGAGAAAAATTCAAAAAATTGAAAATACTGTTTTAATACATATTTGAATCATGTAATAAAATATGATGAAGTTCAAAGAGGTTTGGAACCTTTGTTGTCTCCGTTTCTCTAGGGAATAGCAATTTTATAGTGGTTAGTCCAATGATTTAGGGAGTATTTGCAGTTTTGCTAAATTAATGGATAAAAAATTAGAACGATGTCCATGTACCATGAAAAGAAGTTTATCATATATTAATACAAATGTATAATGTGGTTATAAATTTTAAAACGAATTAAAAGATTATAGGCTTCATATATAGAGCATTTACCGAAAACTCACTATTTTCGTAGGGGGGTACACATAGATTTTGAGAAAAATTCAAAAAATTGAAAATACTGTTTTAATACATATTTGAATCATGTAATAAAATATGATGAAGTTCAAAGAGGTTTGGAACCTTTGTTGTCTCCGTTTCTCTAGGGAATAGCAATTTTATAGTGGTTAGTCCAATGATTTAGGGAGTATTTGCAGTTTTGCTAAATTAATGGATAAAAAATTAGAACGATGTCCATGTACCATGAAAAGAAGTTTATCATATATTAATACAAATGTATAATGTGGTTATAAATTTTAAAACGAATTAAAAGATTATAGGCTTCATATATAGAGCATTTACCGAAAACTCACTATTTTCGTAGGGGGGTACACATAGATTTTGAGAAAAATTCAAAAAATTGAAAATACTGTTTTAATACATATTTGAATCATGTAATAAAATATGATGAAGTTCAAAGAGGTTTGGAACCTTTGTTGTCTCCGTTTCTCTAGGGAATAGCAATTTTATAGTGGTTAGTCCAATGATTTAGGGAGTATTTGCAGTTTTGCTAAATTAATGGATAAAAAATTAGAACGATGTCCATGTACCATGAAAAGAAGTTTATCATATATTAATACAAATGTATAATGTGGTTATAAATTTTAAAACGAATTAAAAGATTATAGGCTTCATATATAGAGCATTTACCGAAAACTCACTATTTTCGTAGGGGGGTACACATAGATTTTGAGAAAAATTCAAAAAATTGAAAATACTGTTTTAATACATATTTGAATCATGTAATAAAATATGATGAAGTTCAAAGAGGTTTGGAACCTTTGTTGTCTCCGTTTCTCTAGGGAATAGCAATTTTATAGTGGTTAGTCCAATGATTTAGGGAGTATTTGCAGTTTTGCTAAATTAATGGATAAAAAATTAGAACGATGTCCATGTACCATGAAAAGAAGTTTATCATATATTAATACAAATGTATAATGTGGTTATAAATTTTAAAACGAATTAAAAGATTATAGGCTTCATATATAGAGCATTTACCGAAAACTCACTATTTTCGTAGGGGGGTACACATAGATTTTGAGAAAAATTCAAAAAATTGAAAATACTGTTTTAATACATATTTGAATCATGTAATAAAATATGATGAAGTTCAAAGAGGTTTGGAACCTTTGTTGTCTCCGTTTCTCTAGGAATAGCAATTTTATAGTGGTTAGTCCAATGATTTAGGGAGTATTTGCAGTTTTGCTAAATTAATTGATAAAAAATTAGAACGATGTCCATGTACCATGAAAAGAAGTTTATCATATATTAATACAAATGTATAATGTGGTTATAAATTTTAAAACGAATTAAAAGATTATAGGCTTCATATATAGAGCATTTACCGAAAACTCACTATTTTCGTAGGGGGGTACACATAGATTTTGAGAAAAATTCAAAAAATTGAAAATACTGTTTTAATACATATTTGAATCATGTAATAAAATATGATGAAGTTCAAAGAGGTTTGGAACCTTTGTTGTCTCCGTTTCTCTAGGGAATAGCAATTTTATAGTGGTTAGTCCAATGATTTAGGGAGTATTTGCAGTTTTGCTAAATTAATGGATAAAAAATTAGAACGATGTCCATGTACCATGAAAAGAAGTTTATCATATATTAATACAAATGTATAATGTGGTTATAAATTTTAAAACGAATTAAAAGATTATAGGCTTCATATATAGAGCATTTACCGAAAACTCACTATTTTCGTAGGGGGGTACACATAGATTTTGAGAAAAATTCAAAAAATTGAAAATACTGTTTTAATACATATTTGAATCATGTAATAAAATATGATGAAGTTCAAAGAGGTTTGGAACCTTTGTTGTCTCCGTTTCTCTAGGGAATAGCAATTTTATAGTGGTTAGTCCAATGATTTAGGGAGTATTTGCAGTTTTGCTAAATTAATGGATAAAAAATTAGAACGATGTCCATGTACCATGAAAAGAAGTTTATCATATATTAATACAAATGTATAATGTGGTTATAAATTTTAAAACGAATTAAAAGATTATAGGCTTCATATATAGAGCATTTACCGAAAACTCACTATTTTCGTAGGGGGGTACACATAGATTTTGAGAAAAATTCAAAAAAATTGAAAATACTGTTTTAATACATATTTGAATCATGTAATAAAATATGATGAAGTTCAAAGAGGTTTGGAACCTTTGTTGTCTCCGTTTCTCTAGGGAATAGCAATTTTATAGTGGTTAGTCCAATGATTTAGGGAGTATTTGCAGTTTTGCTAAATTAATGGATAAAAAATTAGAACGATGTCCATGTACCATGAAAAGAAGTTTATCATATATTAATACAAATGTATAATGTGGTTATAAATTTTAAAACGAATTAAAAGATTATAGGCTTCATATATAGAGCATTTACCGAAAACTCACTATTTTCGTAGGGGGGTACACATAGATTTTGAGAAAAATTCAAAAAATTGAAAATACTGTTTTAATACATATTTGAATCATGTAATAAAATATGATGAAGTTCAAAGAGGTTTGGAACCTTTGTTGTCTCCGTTTCTCTAGGGAATAGCAATTTTATAGTGGTTAGTCCAATGATTTAGGGAGTATTTGCAGTTTTGCTAAATTAATGGATAAAAAATTAGAACGATGTCCATGTACCATGAAAAGAAGTTTATCATATATTAATACAAATGTATAATGTGGTTATAAATTTTAAAACGAATTAAAAGATTATAGGCTTCATATATAGAGCATTTACCGAAAACTCACTATTTTCGTAGGGGGGTACACATAGATTTTGAGAAAAATTCAAAAAAATTGAAAATACTGTTTTAATACATATTTGAATCATGTAATAAAATATGATGAAGTTCAAAGAGGTTTGGAACCTTTGTTGTCTCCGTTTCTCTAGGGAATAGCAATTTTATAGTGGTTAGTCCAATGATTTAGGGAGTATTTGCAGTTTTGCTAAATTAATGGATAAAAAATTAGAACGATGTCCATGTACCATGAAAAGAAGTTTATCATATATTAATACAAATGTATAATGTGGTTATAAATTTTAAAACGAATTAAAAGATTATAGGCTTCATATATAGAGCATTTACCGAAAACTCACTATTTTCGTAGGGGGGTACACATAGATTTTGAGAAAAATTCAAAAAATTGAAAATACTGTTTTAATACATATTTGAATCATGTAATAAAATATGATGAAGTTCAAAGAGGTTTGGAACCTTTGTTGTCTCCGTTTCTCTAGGGAATAGCAATTTTATAGTGGTTAGTCCAATGATTTAGGGAGTATTTGCAGTTTTGCTAAATTAATGGATAAAAAATTAGAACGATGTCCATGTACCATGAAAAGAAGTTTATCATATATTAATACAAATGTATAATGTGGTTATAAATTTTAAAACGAATTAAAAGATTATAGGCTTCATATATAGAGCATTTACCGAAAACTCACTATTTTCGTAGGGGGGTACACATAGATTTTGAGAAAAATTCAAAAAATTGAAAATACTGTTTTAATACATATTTGAATCATGTAATAAAATATGATGAAGTTCAAAGAGGTTTGGAACCTTTGTTGTCTCCGTTTCTCTAGGGAATAGCAATTTTATAGTGGTTAGTCCAATGATTTAGGGAGTATTTGCAGTTTTGCTAAATTAATGGATAAAAAATTAGAACGATGTCCATGTACCATGAAAAGAAGTTTATCATATATTAATACAAATGTATAATGTGGTTATAAATTTTAAAACGAATTAAAAGATTATAGGCTTCATATATAGAGCATTTACCGAAAACTCACTATTTTCGTAGGGGGGTACACATAGATTTTGAGAAAAATTCAAAAAATTGAAAATACTGTTTTAATACATATTTGAATCATGTAATAAAATATGATGAAGTTCAAAGAGGTTTGGAACCTTTGTTGTCTCCGTTTCTCTAGGGAATAGCAATTTTATAGTGGTTAGTCCAATGATTTAGGGAGTATTTGCAGTTTTGCTAAATTAATGGATAAAAAATTAGAACGATGTCCATGTACCATGAAAAGAAGTTTATCATATATTAATACAAATGTATAATGTGGTTATAAATTTTAAAACGAATTAAAAGATTATAGGCTTCATATATAGAGCATTTACCGAAAACTCACTATTTTCGTAGGGGGGTACACATAGATTTTGAGAAAAATTCAAAAAATTGAAAATACTGTTTTAATACATATTTGAATCATGTAATAAAATATGATGAAGTTCAAAGAGGTTTGGAACCTTTGTTGTCTCCGTTTCTCTAGGGAATAGCAATTTTATAGTGGTTAGTCCAATGATTTAGGGAGTATTTGCAGTTTTGCTAAATTAATGGATAAAAAATTAGAACGATGTCCATGTACCATTGAAAAGAGTTTATCATATATTAATACAAATGTATAATGTGGTTATAAATTTTAAAACGAATTAAAAGATTATAGGCTTCATATATAGAGCATTTACCGAAAACTCACTATTTTCGTAGGGGGGTACACATAGATTTTGAGAAAAATTCAAAAAAATTGAAAATACTGTTTTAATACATATTTGAATCATGTAATAAAATATGATGAAGTTCAAAGAGGTTTGGAACCTTTGTTGTCTCCGTTTCTCTAGGGAATAGCAATTTTATAGTGGTTAGTCCAATGATTTAGGGAGTATTTGCAGTTTTGCTAAATTAATGGATAAAAAATTAGAACGATGTCCATGTACCATGAAAAGAAGTTTATCATATATTAATACAAATGTATAATGTGGTTATAAATTTTAAAACGAATTAAAAGATTATAGGCTTCATATATAGAGCATTTACCGAAAACTCACTATTTTCGTAGGGGGGTACACATAGATTTTGAGAAAAATTCAAAAAAATTGAAAATACTGTTTTAATACATATTTGAATCATGTAATAAAATATGATGAAGTTCAAAGAGGTTTGGAACCTTTGTTGTCTCCGTTTCTCTAGGGAATAGCAATTTTATAGTGGTTAGTCCAATGATTTAGGGAGTATTTGCAGTTTTGCTAAATTAATGGATAAAAAATTAGAACGATGTCCATGTACCATGAAAAGAAGTTTATCATATATTAATACAAATGTATAATGTGGTTATAAATTTTAAAACGAATTAAAAGATTATAGGCTTCATATATAGAGCATTTACCGAAAACTCACTATTTTCGTAGGGGGGTACACATAGATTTTGAGAAAAATTCAAAAAATTGAAAATACTGTTTTAATACATATTTGAATCATGTAATAAAATATGATGAAGTTCAAAGAGGTTTGGAACCTTTGTTGTCTCCGTTTCTCTAGGGAATAGCAATTTTATAGTGGTTAGTCCAATGATTTAGGGAGTATTTGCAGTTTTGCTAAATTAATGGATAAAAAATTAGAACGATGTCCATGTACCATGAAAAGAAGTTTATCATATATTAATACAAATGTATAATGTGGTTATAAATTTTAAAACGAATTAAAAGATTATAGGCTTCATATATAGAGCATTTACCGAAAACTCACTATTTTCGTAGGGGGGTACACATAGATTTTGAGAAAAATTCAAAAAAATTGAAAATACTGTTTTAATACATATTTGAATCATGTAATAAAATATGATGAAGTTCAAAGAGGTTTGGAACCTTTGTTGTCTCCGTTTCTCTAGGGAATAGCAATTTTATAGTGGTTAGTCCAATGATTTAGGGAGTATTTGCAGTTTTGCTAAATTAATGGATAAAAAATTAGAACGATGTCCATGTACCATGAAAAGAAGTTTATCATATATTAATACAAATGTATAATGTGGTTATAAATTTTAAAACGAATTAAAAGATTATAGGCTTCATATATAGAGCATTTACCGAAAACTCACTATTTTCGTAGGGGGGTACACATAGATTTTGAGAAAAATTCAAAAAAATTGAAAATACTGTTTTAATACATATTTGAATCATGTAATAAAATATGATGAAGTTCAAAGAGGTTTGGAACCTTTGTTGTCTCCGTTTCTCTAGGGAATAGCAATTTTATAGTGGTTAGTCCAATGATTTAGGGAGTATTTGCAGTTTTGCTAAATTAATGGATAAAAAATTAGAACGATGTCCATGTACCATGAAAAGAAGTTTATCATATATTAATACAAATGTATAATGTGGTTATAAATTTTAAAACGAATTAAAAGATTATAGGCTTCATATATAGAGCATTTACCGAAAACTCACTATTTTCGTAGGGGGGTACACATAGATTTTGAGAAAAATTCAAAAAATTGAAAATACTGTTTTAATACATATTTGAATCATGTAATAAAATATGATGAAGTTCAAAGAGGTTTGGAACCTTTGTTGTCTCCGTTTCTCTAGGAATAGCAATTTTATAGTGGTTAGTCCAATGATTTAGGGAGTATTTGCAGTTTTGCTAAATTAATGGATAAAAAATTAGAACGATGTCCATGTACCATGAAAAGAAGTTTATCATATATTAATACAAATGTATAATGTGGTTATAAATTTTAAAACGAATTAAAAGATTATAGGCTTCATATATAGAGCATTTACCGAAAACTCACTATTTTCGTAGGGGGGTACACATAGATTTTGAGAAAAATTCAAAAAAATTGAAAATACTGTTTTAATACATATTTGAATCATGTAATAAAATATGATGAAGTTCAAAGAGGTTTGGAACCTTTGTTGTCTCCGTTTCTCTAGGGAATAGCAATTTTATAGTGGTTAGTCCAATGATTTAGGGAGTATTTGCAGTTTTGCTAAATTAATGATAAAAAATTAGAACGATGTCCATGTACCATGAAAAGAAGTTTATCATATATTAATACAAATGTATAATGTGGTTATAAATTTTAAAACGAATTAAAAGATTATAGGCTTCATATATAGAGCATTTACCGAAAACTCACTATTTTCGTAGGGGGGTACACATAGATTTTGAGAAAAATTCAAAAAATTGAAAATACTGTTTTAATACATATTTGAATCATGTAATAAAATATGATGAAGTTCAAAGAGGTTTGGAACCTTTGTTGTCTCCGTTTCTCTAGGAATAGCAATTTTATAGTGGTTAGTCCAATGATTTAGGGAGTATTTGCAGTTTTGCTAAATTAATGGATAAAAAATTAGAACGATGTCCATGTACCATGAAAAGAGTTTATCATATATTAATACAAATGTATAATGTGGTTATAAATTTTAAAACGAATTAAAAGATTATAGGCTTCATATATAGAGCATTTACCGAAAACTCACTATTTTCGTAGGGGGGTACACATAGATTTTGAGAAAAATTCAAAAAATTGAAAATACTGTTTTAATACATATTTGAATCATGTAATAAAATATGATGAAGTTCAAAGAGGTTTGGAACCTTTGTTGTCTCCGTTTCTCTAGGGAATAGCAATTTTATAGTGGTTAGTCCAATGATTTAGGGAGTATTTGCAGTTTTGCTAAATTAATGGATAAAAAATTAGAACGATGTCCATGTACCATGAAAAGAAGTTTATCATATATTAATACAAATGTATAATGTGGTTATAAATTTTAAAACGAATTAAAAGATTATAGGCTTCATATATAGAGCATTTACCGAAAACTCACTATTTTCGTAGGGGGGTACACATAGATTTTGAGAAAAATTCAAAAAAATTGAAAATACTGTTTTAATACATATTTGAATCATGTAATAAAATATGATGAAGTTCAAAGAGGTTTGGAACCTTTGTTGTCTCCGTTTCTCTAGGGAATAGCAATTTTATAGTGGTTAGTCCAATGATTTAGGGAGTATTTGCAGTTTTGCTAAATTAATGGATAAAAAATTAGAACGATGTCCATGTACCATGAAAAGAAGTTTATCATATATTAATACAAATGTATAATGTGGTTATAAATTTTAAAACGAATTAAAAGATTATAGGCTTCATATATAGAGCATTTACCGAAAACTCACTATTTTCGTAGGGGGGTACACATAGATTTTGAGAAAAATTCAAAAAAATTGAAAATACTGTTTTAATACATATTTGAATCATGTAATAAAATATGATGAAGTTCAAAGAGGTTTGGAACCTTTGTTGTCTCCGTTTCTCTAGGGAATAGCAATTTTATAGTGGTTAGTCCAATGATTTAGGGAGTATTTGCAGTTTTGCTAAATTAATGGATAAAAAATTAGAACGATGTCCATGTACCATGAAAAGAAGTTTATCATATATTAATACAAATGTATAATGTGGTTATAAATTTTAAAACGAATTAAAAGATTATAGGCTTCATATATAGAGCATTTACCGAAAACTCACTATTTTCGTAGGGGGGTACACATAGATTTTGAGAAAAATTCAAAAAAATTGAAAATACTGTTTTAATACATATTTGAATCATGTAATAAAATATGATGAAGTTCAAAGAGGTTTGGAACCTTTGTTGTCTCCGTTTCTCTAGGGAATAGCAATTTTATAGTGGTTAGTCCAATGATTTAGGGAGTATTTGCAGTTTTGCTAAATTAATGGATAAAAAATTAGAACGATGTCCATGTACCATGAAAAGAAGTTTATCATATATTAATACAAATGTATAATGTGGTTATAAATTTTAAAACGAATTAAAAGATTATAGGCTTCATATATAGAGCATTTACCGAAAACTCACTATTTTCGTAGGGGGGTACACATAGATTTTGAGAAAAATTCAAAAAAATTGAAAATACTGTTTTAATACATATTTGAATCATGTAATAAAATATGATGAAGTTCAAAGAGGTTTGGAACCTTTGTTGTCTCCGTTTCTCTAGGGAATAGCAATTTTATAGTGGTTAGTCCAATGATTTAGGGAGTATTTGCAGTTTTGCTAAATTAATGGATAAAAAATTAGAACGATGTCCATGTACCATGAAAAGAAGTTTATCATATATTAATACAAATGTATAATGTGGTTATAAATTTTAAAACGAATTAAAAGATTATAGGCTTCATATATAGAGCATTTACCGAAAACTCACTATTTTCGTAGGGGGGTACACATAGATTTTGAGAAAAATTCAAAAAATTTGAAAATACTGTTTTAATACATATTTGAATCATGTAATAAAATATGATGAAGTTCAAAGAGGTTTGGAACCTTTGTTGTCTCCGTTTCTCTAGGGAATAGCAATTTTATAGTGGTTAGTCCAATGATTTAGGGAGTATTTGCAGTTTTGCTAAATTAATGGATAAAAAATTAGAACGATGTCCATGTACCATGAAAAGAAGTTTATCATATATTAATACAAATGTATAATGTGGTTATAAATTTTAAAACGAATTAAAAGATTATAGGCTTCATATATAGAGCATTTACCGAAAACTCACTATTTTCGTAGGGGGGTACACATAGATTTTGAGAAAAATTCAAAAAAATTGAAAATACTGTTTTAATACATATTTGAATCATGTAATAAAATATGATGAAGTTCAAAGAGGTTTGGAACCTTTGTTGTCTCCGTTTCTCTAGGGAATAGCAATTTTATAGTGGTTAGTCCAATGATTTAGGGAGTATTTGCAGTTTTGCTAAATTAATGGATAAAAAATTAGAACGATGTCCATGTACCATGAAAAGAAGTTTATCATATATTAATACAAATGTATAATGTGGTTATAAATTTTAAAACGAATTAAAAGATTATAGGCTTCATATATAGAGCATTTACCGAAAACTCACTATTTTCGTAGGGGGGTACACATAGATTTTGAGAAAAATTCAAAAAAATTGAAAATACTGTTTTAATACATATTTGAATCATGTAATAAAATATGATGAAGTTCAAAGAGGTTTGGAACCTTTGTTGTCTCCGTTTCTCTAGGGAATAGCAATTTTATAGTGGTTAGTCCAATGATTTAGGGAGTATTTGCAGTTTTGCTAAATTAATGGATAAAAAATTAGAACGATGTCCATGTACCATGAAAAGAAGTTTATCATATATTAATACAAATGTATAATGTGGTTATAAATTTTAAAACGAATTAAAAGATTATAGGCTTCATATATAGAGCATTTACCGAAAACTCACTATTTTCGTAGGGGGGTACACATAGATTTTGAGAAAAATTCAAAAAAATTGAAAATACTGTTTTAATACATATTTGAATCATGTAATAAAATATGATGAAGTTCAAAGAGGTTTGGAACCTTTGTTGTCTCCGTTTCTCTAGGGAATAGCAATTTTATAGTGGTTAGTCCAATGATTTAGGGAGTATTTGCAGTTTTGCTAAATTAATGGATAAAAAATTAGAACGATGTCCATGTACCATGAAAAGAAGTTTATCATATATTAATACAAATGTATAATGTGGTTATAAATTTTAAAACGAATTAAAAGATTATAGGCTTCATATATAGAGCATTTACCGAAAACTCACTATTTTCGTAGGGGGGTACACATAGATTTTGAGAAAAATTCAAAAAATTGAAAATACTGTTTTAATACATATTTGAATCATGTAATAAAATATGATGAAGTTCAAAGAGGTTTGGAACCTTTGTTGTCTCCGTTTCTCTAGGAATAGCAATTTTATAGTGGTTAGTCCAATGATTTAGGGAGTATTTGCAGTTTTGCTAAATTAATGGATAAAAAATTAGAACGATGTCCATGTACCATGAAAAGAAGTTTATCATATATTAATACAAATGTATAATGTGGTTATAAATTTTAAAACGAATTAAAAGATTATAGGCTTCATATATAGAGCATTTACCGAAAACTCACTATTTTCGTAGGGGGGTACACATAGATTTTGAGAAAAATTCAAAAAATTGAAAATACTGTTTTAATACATATTTGAATCATGTAATAAAATATGATGAAGTTCAAAGAGGTTTGGAACCTTTGTTGTCTCCGTTTCTCTAGGGAATAGCAATTTTATAGTGGTTAGTCCAATGATTTAGGGAGTATTTGCAGTTTTGCTAAATTAATGGATAAAAAATTAGAACGATGTCCATGTACCATGAAAAGAAGTTTATCATATATTAATACAAATGTATAATGTGGTTATAAATTTTAAAACGAATTAAAAGATTATAGGCTTCATATATAGAGCATTTACCGAAAACTCACTATTTTCGTAGGGGGGTACACATAGATTTTGAGAAAAATTCAAAAAATTGAAAATACTGTTTTAATACATATTTGAATCATGTAATAAAATATGATGAAGTTCAAAGAGGTTTGGAACCTTTGTTGTCTCCGTTTCTCTAGGGAATAGCAATTTTATAGTGGTTAGTCCAATGATTTAGGGAGTATTTGCAGTTTTGCTAAATTAATGGATAAAAAATTAGAACGATGTCCATGTACCATGAAAAGAAGTTTATCATATATTAATACAAATGTATAATGTGGTTATAAATTTTAAAACGAATTAAAAGATTATAGGCTTCATATATAGAGCATTTACCGAAAACTCACTATTTTCGTAGGGGGGTACACATAGATTTTGAGAAAAATTCAAAAAATTTGAAAATACTGTTTTAATACATATTTGAATCATGTAATAAAATATGATGAAGTTCAAAGAGGTTTGGAACCTTTGTTGTCTCCGTTTCTCTAGGGAATAGCAATTTTATAGTGGTTAGTCCAATGATTTAGGGAGTATTTGCAGTTTTGCTAAATTAATGGATAAAAAATTAGAACGATGTCCATGTACCATGAAAAGAAGTTTATCATATATTAATACAAATGTATAATGTGGTTATAAATTTTAAAACGAATTAAAAGATTATAGGCTTCATATATAGAGCATTTACCGAAAACTCACTATTTTCGTAGGGGGTACACATAGATTTTGAGAAAAATTCAAAAAATTGAAAATACTGTTTTAATACATATTTGAATCATGTAATAAAATATGATGAAGTTCAAAGAGGTTTGGAACCTTTGTTGTCTCCGTTTCTCTAAGGAATAGCAATTTTATAGTGGTTAGTCCAATGATTTAGGGAGTATTTGCAGTTTTGCTAAATTAATTGATAAAAAATTAGAACGATGTCCATGTACCATTGAAAAGAGTTTATCATATATTAATACAAATGTATAATGTGGTTATAAATTTTAAAACGAATTAAAAGATTATAGGCTTCATATATAGAGCATTTACCGAAAACTCACTATTTTCGTAGGGGGGTACACATAGATTTTGAGAAAAATTCAAAAAAATTGAAAATACTGTTTTAATACATATTTGAATCATGTAATAAAATATGATGAAGTTCAAAGAGGTTTGGAACCTTTGTTGTCTCCGTTTCTCTAGGGAATAGCAATTTTATAGTGGTTAGTCCAATGATTTAGGGAGTATTTGCAGTTTTGCTAAATTAATGGATAAAAAATTAGAACGATGTCCATGTACCATGAAAAGAAGTTTATCATATATTAATACAAATGTATAATGTGGTTATAAATTTTAAAACGAATTAAAAGATTATAGGCTTCATATATAGAGCATTTACCGAAAACTCACTATTTTCGTAGGGGGTACACATAGATTTTGAGAAAAATTCAAAAAAATTGAAAATACTGTTTTAATACATATTTGAATCATGTAATAAAATATGATGAAGTTCAAAGAGGTTTGGAACCTTTGTTGTCTCCGTTTCTCTAGGGAATAGCAATTTTATAGTGGTTAGTCCAATGATTTAGGGAGTATTTGCAGTTTTGCTAAATTAATGGATAAAAAATTAGAACGATGTCCATGTACCATGAAAAGAAGTTTATCATATATTAATACAAATGTATAATGTGGTTATAAATTTTAAAACGAATTAAAAGATTATAGGCTTCATATATAGAGCATTTACCGAAAACTCACTATTTTCGTAGGGGGGTACACATAGATTTTGAGAAAAATTCAAAAAATTGAAAATACTGTTTTAATACATATTTGAATCATGTAATAAAATATGATGAAGTTCAAAGAGGTTTGGAACCTTTGTTGTCTCCGTTTCTCTAGGGAATAGCAATTTTATAGTGGTTAGTCCAATGATTTAGGGAGTATTTGCAGTTTTGCTAAATTAATGGATAAAAAATTAGAACGATGTCCATGTACCATGAAAAGAAGTTTATCATATATTAATACAAATGTATAATGTGGTTATAAATTTTAAAACGAATTAAAAGATTATAGGCTTCATATATAGAGCATTTACCGAAAACTCACTATTTTCGTAGGGGGTACACATAGATTTTGAGAAAAATTCAAAAAATTGAAAATACTGTTTTAATACATATTTGAATCATGTAATAAAATATGATGAAGTTCAAAGAGGTTTGGAACCTTTGTTGTCTCCGTTTCTCTAGGGAATAGCAATTTTATAGTGGTTAGTCCAATGATTTAGGGAGTATTTGCAGTTTTGCTAAATTAATGGATAAAAAATTAGAACGATGTCCATGTACCATGAAAAGAAGTTTATCATATATTAATACAAATGTATAATGTGGTTATAAATTTTAAAACGAATTAAAAGATTATAGGCTTCATATATAGAGCATTTACCGAAAACTCACTATTTTCGTAGGGGGGTACACATAGATTTTGAGAAAAATTCAAAAAAATTGAAAATACTGTTTTAATACATATTTGAATCATGTAATAAAATATGATGAAGTTCAAAGAGGTTTGGAACCTTTGTTGTCTCCGTTTCTCTAGGGAATAGCAATTTTATAGTGGTTAGTCCAATGATTTAGGGAGTATTTACAGTTTTGCTAAATTAATGATAAAAAATTAGAACGATGTCCATGTACCATGAAAAGAAGTTTATCATATATTAATACAAATGTATAATGTGGTTATAAATTTTAAAACGAATTAAAAGATTATAGGCTTCATATATAGAGCATTTACCGAAAACTCACTATTTTCGTAGGGGGGTACACATAGATTTTGAGAAAAATTCAAAAAATTGAAAATACTGTTTTAATACATATTTGAATCATGTAATAAAATATGATGAAGTTCAAAGAGGTTTGGAACCTTTGTTGTCTCCGTTTCTCTAGGGAATAGCAATTTTATAGTGGTTAGTCCAATGATTTAGGGAGTATTTGCAGTTTTGCTAAATTAATGGATAAAAAATTAGAACGATGTCCATGTACCATGAAAAGAAGTTTATCATATATTAATACAAATGTATAATGTGGTTATAAATTTTAAAACGAATTAAAAGATTATAGGCTTCATATATAGAGCATTTACCGAAAACTCACTATTTTCGTAGGGGGGTACACATAGATTTTGAGAAAAATTCAAAAAAATTGAAAATACTGTTTTAATACATATTTGAATCATGTAATAAAATATGATGAAGTTCAAAGAGGTTTGGAACCTTTGTTGTCTCCGTTTCTCTAAGGAATAGCAATTTTATAGTGGTTAGTCCAATGATTTAGGGAGTATTTGCAGTTTTGCTAAATTAATGATAAAAAATTAGAACGATGTCCATGTACCATGAAAAGAGTTTATCATATATTAATACAAATGTATAATGTGGTTATAAATTTTAAAACGAATTAAAAGATTATAGGCTTCATATATAGAGCATTTACCGAAAACTCACTATTTTCGTAGGGGGTACACATAGATTTTGAGAAAAATTCAAAAAATTGAAAATACTGTTTTAATACATATTTGAATCATGTAATAAAATATGATGAAGTTCAAAGAGGTTTGGAACCTTTGTTGTCTCCGTTTCTCTAGGGAATAGCAATTTTATAGTGGTTAGTCCAATGATTTAGGGAGTATTTACAGTTTTGCTAAATTAATGGATAAAAAATTAGAACGATGTCCATGTACCATGAAAAGAAGTTTATCATATATTAATACAAATGTATAATGTGGTTATAAATTTTAAAACGAATTAAAAGATTATAGGCTTCATATATAGAGCATTTACCGAAAACTCACTATTTTCGTAGGGGGGTACACATAGATTTTGAGAAAAATTCAAAAAATTGAAAATACTGTTTTAATACATATTTGAATCATGTAATAAAATATGATGAAGTTCAAAGAGGTTTGGAACCTTTGTTGTCTCCGTTTCTCTAGGGAATAGCAATTTTATAGTGGTTAGTCCAATGATTTAGGGAGTATTTGCAGTTTTGCTAAATTAATTGATAAAAAATTAGAACGATGTCCATGTACCATGAAAAGAAGTTTATCATATATTAATACAAATGTATAATGTGGTTATAAATTTTAAAACGAATTAAAAGATTATAGGCTTCATATATAGAGCATTTACCGAAAACTCACTATTTTCGTAGGGGGGTACACATAGATTTTGAGAAAAATTCAAAAAATTGAAAATACTGTTTTAATACATATTTGAATCATGTAATAAAATATGATGAAGTTCAAAGAGGTTTGGAACCTTTGTTGTCTCCGTTTCTCTAGGGAATAGCAATTTTATAGTGGTTAGTCCAATGATTTAGGGAGTATTTGCAGTTTTGCTAAATTAATGGATAAAAAATTAGAACGATGTCCATGTACCATGAAAAGAAGTTTATCATATATTAATACAAATGTATAATGTGGTTATAAATTTTAAAACGAATTAAAAGATTATAGGCTTCATATATAGAGCATTTACCGAAAACTCACTATTTTCGTAGGGGGGTACACATAGATTTTGAGAAAAATTCAAAAAATTGAAAATACTGTTTTAATACATATTTGAATCATGTAATAAAATATGATGAAGTTCAAAGAGGTTTGGAACCTTTGTTGTCTCCGTTTCTCTAAGGAATAGCAATTTTATAGTGGTTAGTCCAATGATTTAGGGAGTATTTGCAGTTTTGCTAAATTAATTGATAAAAATTAGAACGATGTCCATGTACCATGAAAAGAAGTTTATCATATATTAATACAAATGTATAATGTGGTTATAAATTTTAAAACGAATTAAAAGATTATAGGCTTCATATATAGAGCATTTACCGAAAACTCACTATTTTCGTAGGGGGGTACACATAGATTTTGAGAAAAATTCAAAAAATTTGAAAATACTGTTTTAATACATATTTGAATCATGTAATAAAATATGATGAAGTTCAAAGAGGTTTGGAACCTTTGTTGTCTCCGTTTCTCTAAGGAATAGCAATTTTATAGTGGTTAGTCCAATGATTTAGGGAGTATTTACAGTTTTGCTAAATTAATGATAAAAAATTAGAACGATGTCCATGTACCATGAAAAGAAGTTTATCATATATTAATACAAATGTATAATGTGGTTATAAATTTTAAAACGAATTAAAAGATTATAGGCTTCATATATAGAGCATTTACCGAAAACTCACTATTTTCGTAGGGGGGTACACATAGATTTTGAGAAAAATTCAAAAAATTGAAAATACTGTTTTAATACATATTTGAATCATGTAATAAAATATGATGAAGTTCAAAGAGGTTTGGAACCTTTGTTGTCTCCGTTTCTCTAAGGAATAGCAATTTTATAGTGGTTAGTCCAATGATTTAGGGAGTATTTGCAGTTTTGCTAAATTAATTGATAAAAAATTAGAACGATGTCCATGTACCATGAAAAGAAGTTTATCATATATTAATACAAATGTATAATGTGGTTATAAATTTTAAAACGAATTAAAAGATTATAGGCTTCATATATAGAGCATTTACCGAAAACTCACTATTTTCGTAGGGGGGTACACATAGATTTTGAGAAAAATTCAAAAAAATTGAAAATACTGTTTTAATACATATTTGAATCATGTAATAAAATATGATGAAGTTCAAAGAGGTTTGGAACCTTTGTTGTCTCCGTTTCTCTAGGGAATAGCAATTTTATAGTGGTTAGTCCAATGATTTAGGGAGTATTTGCAGTTTTGCTAAATTAATGGATAAAAAATTAGAACGATGTCCATGTACCATGAAAAGAAGTTTATCATATATTAATACAAATGTATAATGTGGTTATAAATTTTAAAACGAATTAAAAGATTATAGGCTTCATATATAGAGCATTTACCGAAAACTCACTATTTTCGTAGGGGGGTACACATAGATTTTGAGAAAAATTCAAAAAAATTGAAAATACTGTTTTAATACATATTTGAATCATGTAATAAATATGATGAAGTTCAAAGAGGTTTGGAACCTTTGTTGTCTCCGTTTCTCTAGGGAATAGCAATTTTATAGTGGTTAGTCTAATGATTTAGGGAGTATTTGCAGTTTTGCTAAATTAATGGATAAAAAATTAGAACGATGTCCATGTACCATGAAAAGGAGTTTATCATATTAATACAAATGTATAATGTGGTTATAATTTTAAAACGAATTAAAAGATA
>NW_026014658.1:0-192500 GCF_020379485.1 Brassica napus
TGCTCGGTCGCTACATAGCGAACTGACGCGAGCCAAAGCTCGGTCGCTACGTAGCGACCGAGCGCTGGTCCGCTCGGTCGCTACGTAGCGACCTAGCGCTCATCCCGCTTGGTCGCTACGAGCGGACGGGCTCGAGCCAAAGCTTGGTCTCTACGTAGCGACCGAGTTCAAGCCAAACTCAGTCGCTACGTAGCGAGCGGGTCTGAGCCAAAGTTCGGTCGTTGCATAGCGATCGAGTCTTCCGAACATCGATACAACACCAGTCCATGCATTCTCGTCAAACCTTCAAATGCCATCTCCCGAAGACCGTAGCAAGCTCAGTCCATGCTTTATGCTATTCTAAAGAACTCATAGTAAACGTGTCGAGTCGGAAGACGGCCCAAAGGGACCTAAAACACGACTCGAGGCCCATCCTATGATTTCTTAACCAAAAGCCCGTAAACCAGAGCACGGTTTATGCTTGGTCCACAAGGAAGGATAAATGTCAAGTGTCCGCGGATAAATACGGAAGTTTTGAAAATAATTGTGAAGATCGGGAAAATGGAATATCTCCATTTTTATGCTATGACGGCTTAAAGGCAGAAGAGTAAAAGCGTAAACCTACCTTGGAGCTAGTATATAAGGAGTCCTGCGCGAGGAGCATGGAGGAGAACTTTTTCAGAGCAAACTTAGCACTTAGAGCAATTTAGGCATTTTCCGTTTTTATTATTCGAGCTGCGACTCAATTAGGTTTAGCCGTCTTAGGGCTGCTAGAACTAGGAATCTCGCCGACAGCTCTCGAGCCCAGGCCTATACCTTGTTGTAAACGCTCATACGCAAATTCGGAATAAGATCTTCTTTGCTCTCTTCTTCGATTTCTTATACTTTATCGTTGTTATTCTCGTGTTCTGATTGCTTGACGTCTGGTAATTAGCAGATATCCGGGTCCTCTGGGAAATTAGGGTTTTCCTAGTTTCCTTATTTAAACGGAAATCGACAGTGCGAATTTCAGTCTCCACAGTTTGGCGCTAGGAGGGGGGGAGTACGGATCAATCTAACCCGCAAAGCCACATCACGATCAATCAGACATGTCAACTAACGACGCGGATAACGTGCAGACTCCCCTTAACGACGGTGGTAGCGGCACGATCCCCACACTCCAGCAGCAGACGTATCCGCGGCCAACGCACAAGCCAACGCCGCGACGCTCGAGGAGTTTAAAAAGATGTTCGCCACCTATGAGAAAAGGTCGGAAGAACAGGATAAGCTCGTGAATACCTTGACCAAACAGGTTGAAACCTTAACGGCAAGGACCCAAGCAATCCATCCCCGCGGAACCACCAAAATCCGCGGGAAGAGGCTCAACTTCGCTACCCCACTCGACAGATCAGGAGTCGCGCGGGAATGACCTTCCGGTCAAACCCTAGCGAGAAATCTCCCATCGAAAGGGGAACCCTGAAAGTCTTCCGCCCCTGCAAAGGACTCGAGGATAATGAAGCCGAACGCATTGACCTGGATCCTAGCGATGTCTCCAACGACACCGACGAGGACGTCGACAGACATCCAAGAAGGACCAGGAGCCGATCTGCTCGGGAAGGCTCCCCATTCGAAAAACCAATGACGGAAGAAGAAGAAGAAATCGCCTATTGAAACGAACAAGAGGAGCTGGCTGAAAGGCAAACCGAGCTCACTCGCAGTAAACGCCGACAGGCTCGGAAATCTACTGACGAGACATCGGATATCCGCGATCTTCGCGACTACATCACCAAGACTTCGGCAGAAGTGAGGGCCGTAAAGTCTCAAATCCATCATGCTACTAGTGCTGTCCCCGAAATCGATCGACTGGTGGAAGGAGCTCGGAAGACCCCATTTACCAGTCGCATTTCGGACATGAGGGTGTCTGATCCGGGAAAAATCAAAGTACCAAGTACGATGGTACAGCCGATCCAAAAGCGCACCTTCAGGCTTTCCACATCGCGATGGGAAGAGCTAGACTGAAGGACGGCGGAAAGGATCCCGGCTACTACCGCCTGTTCGTTGAAAACCTGGAAGGAGCAGCACTTGAATGGTTCGCACGCCTTCATCGTAATACCATCGGGAGTTTCCGACAGCTTGCATCGGAATTTCTCAAACAATACTCTGTATTCATCGACAGAGAAACTTCCGATGTTGACCTCTGGAGTCTCTCCCAGAGGGAAGACGAACCCCTCCGCGAGTTTATCAGTCGGTTCAACCTGATAATGTCAAGGGTCAGCGGGATAAGCGACAAAGTGGCCATCGACGCGCTGAGAAAGACGCTCTGGTACAAGTCGAAATTCAGAAAGTGGATAACTCTCGACAAACCGCGAACGATCCAGGATGCCCTCCACAAAGCAACGGACTACATCATAGTCGAGGAAGAAACTAAAGTCTTATCGCAAAAACATAAGTCGGCAAGACCATCTTCGAAGGACGTGGATCCAAAAGGGAGAAAGAAGAACTCTCGTAACGACAAATACGTTCATCACGAGGGGGAAGATCTCCAAGGGGCGCATAATTACGCGATCAATTCGGATCAAGGCCGAACCACGGGCAACACGTGGACTCGCAATCAAGGGTATGACGAAAACACCTTCTGCGAGTTCCACCAGTCCCGAGGACACTCCACGACCAACTGCCAAGTCTTGGGAGCAAGACTGGCCGCGAAGCTACTCGCTGGAGAGCTCTCGGAAGTAACTAGCGTCAAGGATCTCATCCTTGATTCTGATCGCCCTCCAAAGATGGACAGGAATCCGCCCGCTGAAAAATCCCCTCAACGAAACCAGCCTGGAGATAAACGCGGTAGGAGGCCGGACGACAAGGGGAACGATAACAATCATCGCAGAGTCAACATGATCATCGAAGGATCACAATACTGCGGCGATACTGTGTCGGCCATCAAGGCTTACCAACATAAGGCAGAGTCGAGTGCAAATTGGCCTACATGGTCTCCTCCCTGAGATGGCCAAAATTGCTCGATCACCTTCACAAAGGAAGAAGCCGGCGGCATCAATCAACCTCACTGCGACCCGCTCGTCATAGATCTCGTCATATGAGATTTAGAAGTCGGAAGGGTACTCGTCGACATGGGAAGCACGGTCAACGTAATCTTCCGCGACACTCTCAAGCGGATGAGCATCGAACTCGGAGAAGTAATTCCGACACCAAAACCACTCACGGGTTTTTCAGGCGAAGTATCGATGACTCTTGGATCGATCCAGTTGCCAGTCATGGCCAAGGAGATCACGAAAATCATCGAGTTCGCGGTAGTCGATCATCCCGCTATCTACAACGTGATCATGGGAACCCCATTGCTCAACGCCATGCAGGCAGTTCCGTCGACCTACCACCTGGGTCTCAAATTCCCAACCACAAGCGGAGTCGCGGCTATCTGGGGATGCCAAAAACAGTCGCGGCTATGCTTCCTCGCAGAGCACAAGTTAAGGCAAATCACGACTTCTGCAGCTGCAAACGGCAAGCGCACGAAGATAGATCGATCTTCGGCCAAAAACGCCCAAGGAAAGACGAATTAAAATCATCTGCCGACGCAAACGCATCGGACGTCGAAACTCAACACGAGTTCGAAGTCCACGCTACAACTCAACCGGAACATCCGGAAAATAGCGTTAACCCAGCCACGATCGACATGGTCAAGGCGGACATCGCGACATCTACCGCCGAGTAAAAACACTCACGGCATGAAACAGAACTACGAGATGGCTTGATCTACGTAGGCAGCTCATCAAAAGACGAGTTCAGCTATCCCCCTCTCTAAAAAGGGGGGGGGGAGTGGGTGCGTATACTCGTATACTCCCACTTAGAAAAATCTTCATCATTATAATCGAGTTTTTAGAAACTTCAAAAACTTTTACTGCAATATACGTTGCTCCGCTTTATCGAAAAACGTTTACGAGTCAGTTAAACACAAGAAACTTTCAGGACACGCCTGGAAACATTAAGACTCTTGTCTACGGCCTCATCCGGCCCAAAATTCGTAAAATTATCATCTTTCAAACATTCAAAGATACATGTATAATCTTCGAAACAACTGCGAGACGTCGCAAAGTTAAAATTCGAAGATAATACGAACAAATTGTCCGAACGCGACCACCAAAAACCTTACACCCCGTTCGTCGATTGGCCCCGACGAACACGCCAGCCGTCTTAAACAAACGCAATTCGATCATTCTTTTGATCTTCAAAAACGTCCAACACAAGGACGAAAGCGCGCTACAACAAAAATCCGAAATTTTGGTCCAGCGCTTCCAGTTAACTCTGAGAAGATGCTCGATTCGTACCATACAAGTCATATAAGCCGAGAACCTATCGCAGACTTTAATCGGTACGAGTCAGGAAGAAATCGCAACAGGAAAACGATAGCCGGCTAGTCACCGCACAAACCTTAACCGAAAGTAAACCTAGGTCTTGCCCTAAACCCAACGCTCTGGTCTCAAACATCTCAAGACATGATATCTAAAAGATACGAGATCCTAAAACCATGTCTCTCCGTTCGCATCTCGATGTTCCCGAAAATCGTAAAGATAGGTAATTTTTTACGAGAATCACGAACGAACTAACAGATCGAACGTCTAATCGGAATTAAATGCGAGACGACAACTCATATTTACTTTGACCCTATTCAGGAAAATTTGAAACGGAACATTCATCATATAAATAACCCCGTAAAGCGGTAAGGGGATTCAAAGCCACCAACGGCCAGTCCCGATAAACAATAAAAATGGCCAAAATAGGCCCATACAAATCTCTCGGCCACACTCGGCCACAGACATAAAATACAAAGACGAGCATCTTTCTTTCGATAACTACTCCACCTCTCATAATCCAAAGTCAAAGTCCCCGGACAACGAAGCACCGAACGCATCCGCGGGACGATCCACTTCCTCGCCACCGTCAGGAAACCCGGTCGGAACCTCCTCGGTATCAGGGGAAACCGGGATGGAATCCCAGAACCCTTGAATCCGCTCATCGATCGAAGGGATGAGCGCCTCAGCGTGGGCACGTTCGTTCATGCCGCTCTTCATCAAGCTCATTTCCTCCTGGAACACATAGTCATCGGCTTGCGTCCTCCAAAGACTTTCGACTGAACCGCGGCACTCACGGAAATCACCCACCGAGGTAAAGGCGTTCTTGAGGTTCCCATACTCATCCTGGAATTGAGAGGCACGAGTCTTCATCACCTCGACGATTTCTCGTTTGCCTTTCCTTTCCGCCTTACGGACAGCCCGCGCATGATCACGAGTAAGTTGCGCTTCTCGCTCCAACATCTCGCCTTGCACGCAAGCGAGATCTCGTTCCGCTTTCTCCGCTTTAAAACGATAGACCATTGCCTCCCTATGGCTCGCTTCAATGGCCGAGCCAAGCAAGTTGAGGCCCTGCGAAACCAGTTAACGCATTGTAAGCATAAAAGGATCCTAGGCGATCACAAATATTTTCGAAAAAATCATACCCCATTGATGATTCGGGACCCTTCCGCGATGACTTTCGGCCTTGCCGACTCTTTCGCAGGTGGAGGAGCATCAAAACCCGGTGGCAGACCAGCAAAGAAATCATCGAAATCCGGAATAGGGACCTCGCTCGAGCCACTCCCGTCGCCATAAGCAAGGTTCGGATCCCATCCTGGAAGCATAGAATCATCCATCAAAAATTCTATGTCACCAAGGTCGATATCCTTTCCCTTCCAAGAGCTCGACTCCGGCATAGCTGCTGGAGCTACAACGGGATCCTGGTCGTCAGGTTCGGAGTCGCTTCCCGCGTCTGCAACCGAGTCAGGACCAGGATGCACGAACCTCAGTGCCTTCCGAATCCTCTTCGGCGTAAAGGAAGTCCAAAAGAAGGGACCATTCCTAAGAAGATCCCTCACCGCAATGATGTCCTCGGGGAACGGAGCAAGAGGATTGATGAAAGGATGATCGTTCGGTAACCTCCGGAACAGTGAAATGCAACTCTCTTCGACAGACGCAGCGTCTATACCACTACAAGAAAGAAAGTCTTTTCTGACCGAGCTTCCGACCGATATTTTTTTGGTCGGAAATTTCCGACATGGTCAGAAATTTCCGACGGCTACAAAGTCGACAGAAAACGGTCAGAAATTTCCGACCGTTTTCCGACGAAAATAATTTAAAATATTATCCGTCCGAAATCTGTCGGAAATCTGTCGGAAATTTCCGACCGAACGTTGTCGTCGGATATCGGTCAGAAATTTCCAACGGATTTCTAACCAAATTCGAACGTTTTTATAGCCTTTGGAAATCGGTCAGAAACGGTCAAAAGTGGTCAGAAATGTTACTTTAAATATCACGACGCCGGTCCTGGCTCATTCACAGATTCATCTCTAAAAAACAATTCTCTACAATACAAAATGTCTTCCTCAAATCATAATGAATATTTTAGGTCTTGGATGGTCACAATCATCAAGATCCATCTACTGGACTTTTGACAGAAGAATTTGCGGAAGGTCTTCAACAATTCATGTCATTTGCGTCAAACCAGCCGAGGACTTTGGAAACGGGTAAGATGTACTGTCCTTGTCCAATTTGTCAAAATCGTAGATTTGGTACAGTTAGTGGTGTATGGAAGCACTTATATAGTAGAGGATTTATGGCGGGTTATAAAGTTTGGTATTCGCATGGTGAAACTGATTCTATGGTGAATTTCGGTAGTGCTAGTGAAGAAAATAACATGGGGGGGGGGGGGGGTTAGGAGAACAACAAGGTGGCTTAGATGAACATATAGGAACTGTTCAAATGGTTAAAGATAGGTATAGAGTAGAGGAACCAAACTTTGAAGCGCAGAAATTTTATGATATGTTAGATGCAGCAAAACAACCGTTATATGATGGTTGTAGAGATGGTATTTCACCTCTTTCAGCTGCAACAAGGATGATGTCTATTAAAACAGATTATAACTTAAGCGAAGATTGTGTTGATGCGATAGCTGGTTTTGTGAAAGATATATTGCCGGAAGATAACCTTTCACCAGCTACCTATTATGAGATACAAAACTTAGTTTCAGGGTTGGGTTTGCCCTATCAAATGATAGATGTTTGCATCGACAACTGTATGCTATACTGGAGAAGGGATGTTGATCGTACTAGTTGTCGATTTTGTCACAAACCACGGTTTCAAAAAACAAGTCGAAAGACTAAAATCCCATATAAGAGAATGTGGTACTTGCCAATAACAGACCGACTAAAGAGGTTATACCAATCCAAACATACCGCCGATGCTATGAGATGGCATGGTGAACACAACAGCAACGGAGAAATTGCTCATCCATCAGACGCAACATTTTCAGTCAGTGTATCCTAGTTTTGCATCTGAGAGAAGAAATGTTTACCTTGGATTAAGTACGGATGGATTCAACCCGTTCGGAAGCCATGGGAGACAATATTCTCTTTGGCCAGTTATTGTAACACCATACAATTTACCTCCATCATTGTGCATGAAACGAGAGTTTCTCTTTCTCACAATTCTAGTTCCTGGTCCTGCACATCCTAAAAGATCCCTTGATGTCTATTTGCAACCATTGATTCATGAGTTGAAAATGCTATGGGCCGAAGGAGTTGAAGTGTATGATATATCTGCTAGGCAGAATTTTATAATGCGTGCAGTGCTTATGTGGACCATAAGTGACTTTCCCGCATACGGAATGTTATCTGGATGGACAACACATGGAAGATTAGCGTGTCCCTACTGTCAAGATAACACAGATGCGTTTCAACTGAAGAATGGAAGGAAGACATGTTGGTTTGATTGTCATAGACGATATCTACCCCATGACCATCCGTATCGAAAAAGCACCACTTTGTTTACTAAGAACAAAAAGGTGTTTGATGGTCCGCCACCAGAAATAGATGGAAAATCTATCCTGACTCAACTCAGAGATTTTGGTGTGGAATCGACAGCTAAATGTGGGGGAAATGGGCATGATCCAGTTTATGGATATGGCGAACATCACAACTGGCACAAGAAAAGTATTTTTTGGAAGTTGCCGTATTGGGAGAACCATCTACTTAGGCATAATTTAGATGTGATGCATATAGAGAAGAATATATTTGACAACATCATGAATACCATTCTCAATGTCAAGGAAAAGACGAAAGACAACCTGAAGTCCAGATTAGACTTGCCAGATATATGTGCCCGGGAATCTCTTCACGTGGATGGGAGAGGAAGACTTCCAATGCCTATTTATCGGTTAGATGCAGCTGCAAAGCAAGAGTTCTTCGACTGGATTATAGATAGCGTCAAATTCCCAGATGGATATGCGTCAAATCTAAGGAACTGTGTTAATCGCGAAGAAGGAAAGTTTTCTGGTTTGAAAAGTCATGATTGTCATGTCATGATGCAGCGTCTTCTCCCATTTTGCTTCGCTGGTCTTCTTCCAAAACATGTACATGAAGCAATAGCAGGTAAATTTAGTATTTAATAACTTCTTCACCTGTTACATAGTATCTTTTCATATCTAACATAATTTTTTCTTTGTTACAGGAATAGCAGCTTTCTTTCGAGATTTGTGCTCGAGATCATTAACAGCAGATGGAATTAGAAACTTGAAAGAAATGATTCCGATAATCCAATGCAATCTCGAGAAGATTTTTCCACCTTCCTTTTTTGATGTTATGGAGCATCTTCCAATCCATCTCGCTCGAGAAGCAGAACTTGGGGGCCCGGTTCAATATCGATGGATGTACCTGGTTGAGCGTTCTATGTATCATTTCAAGCAGAAAGTGAAAAATTTAAGCCGAGTTGAGGGTTCTATTGTTTCACAAAGCATCAATGAGGAAACATCCCAGTTCGCTGCTTACTATTTTGCCCCAGAAGTACAAACTAAAAGTCGAAAACCATCAAGACATGATGATGGAGGGCAGAGAACAGTTTATCCCGTCGAGGTGCCTACCATATTTTCCCAAATTGGTCGATTAAGTGGAAAAGGAAAAAGTAGAAGACTCACCGAACAAGAGCACATGCACTTACATAAGTACATTTTAGCAAACTGCGAAGAAGTAATGACATACGAAAGGTAGTTATGTTTTAGTATGATATATTAAGAATCCTATTTTGTAAATAAATTTGTAACTAATTATGATTTCAATGGCAGGATTTACATGGAGCAAATAAGGGGTGCATATCCTAATTACACTGAAGATCAGCTTTCTGCACTAAAAGAAAACGAGTTTGTAAATTGGCTAAAATTCTATGTAAGTTTTTCAAATCTATTCTCTATTACTTCTGAATTTTTGATCTTTTGTACATGGTGCATTACTTAAATTTGTGACTACTATGCAGGTAAGGTTTCTCTTGTCTAGAGGAGATCCTATTCAGCCATGGTTAGAGGAGTTGGCCCTTGGTCCCAAATTTGTTGCTGTGTCGTACCCGATGTATTGCACGCGTGGATATGCTTTTAAGATTTTCAGCGAAAACACTACGCAGCCAACTATAAATCATGGTATATCTGCTAGATCTGGCGAAGTAATCTACTATGGTATTTTGCGTGAGATATTGGAGATTCACTATCCGGGGATCCTTAATTTGAGGTGTGTTGCCTTCTTTGCTGATTGGTACAACCCGATCGTTGGATATGGTGTACGAATTGACGAGTTTGGAGTAACATCAGTTCATTCCAGAAGAAGTCTTGCAAACTATGATCCGTTCATTCTGGCTTCACAAGCTGATCAAGTAACTTATATTCGGTATCCTCGTGTGAGGAATAAACAAGACCCTTGGGTCACCGTGACCCATATAACTCCACGGAGGAAATTGGAAGGAGTTTCGGATACGGCTGCGATGCAACAATCCTCGAGCAGTGCCATAGGTGATCTTCATGTTGATGGAAGCGAAATCGATCTTGTTGTTGATTTTACTGGTGTAGGTGACAACGAAGTATTCTCAGATTCGGAGTCGGAGAAAGAAGAATTCAACGAAGACTCGGTTTCTTCAGAATATTCATCTAATTCGGATTAATTAAAACTTTTATAAGTTAGAAAGATATTATATATTTTGTAATGTTTAAGAGAAAATATTTTTTAGTAAGTCTGAGTACTTTTTAGAAATGTTTTTCATATGTTTTATTTTATTTTAATGAATGTTTCGAAGCGGATTTTTTTTTAAAAACAAAATCTTCAATATTTTTTAAAAACTTTTATAAGTTAGAAAGATATTATATATTTTGTAATATTTAAGAGAAAATATTTTTAGTAAGTTTGAGTACTTTTAAATAAAATATTTTTCATATGTTTTATTTTATTTTAATGAATGATTCAAAGCGGTTTTTTTTTTTTTTAAATATTCAATTTCCGAC
This sequence comes from Brassica napus, assembly GCF_020379485.1. Lineage (NCBI taxonomy): Eukaryota > Viridiplantae > Streptophyta > Magnoliopsida > Brassicales > Brassicaceae > Brassica > Brassica napus. The sequence continues at coordinate 10,318 of NW_026014658.1, forward strand.
GGATTTCTGACTGGCTTCGGTCGGAATGTTCTGACCGATTTCCAACCATTATGGCGGTCGGAAAGCATTATATATAAATCCAGAAACGCATTAACCCTAATCCGTATCCTCCCCCTCTCGACGAAATCGCCTCCTTGATTCATCCCCGTCGATCTCCCCCTCCATTCTGCGTCGCTCTCCCCCGCCGTTCTCCGTCGCTCTCCCCCGCCGTTCTCCGTCGATCTCGCCGTTCCTTCATTTCCATCTCTCTCCCTCTCTCTCTCTCTCGAAAATCTCAGCCGAAAGATGTAAGTTTTATGAGTTTCGTTTGTTTAGTTTAGGTTTTAGGGCAAATGATTTCTCGTTATGATGTTGATAGCTTCTTGTCCTGCTTCGTCTGAATGCTTAATTATCGGTTTTGATTATGGAAAAAATTCCCGTCTATGATTTTGATAGATTCTTGGTCTGCTTCGTGTGAATGAATCATCGGTTTTGATTTTGTCAAATGATTTTTTGTGTATGATGTTGATAGCTTCTTATAGGTTGTGGGAATTAAAACTCTAAAAGTACATAGATTTTGATCGGTTATGTTGTTAACTCTCTGTCAAAAACATTTCATTTCTTGTTCTAAGTGTTAATTTTTTTTTTAACTCGAGGTCTTATGCGGATTTTCTCGCCGGTTCTTTTCCATCTTCCTCATCTGCTGGTCTGGGTTCCCCGGCTGCACAAGGAACAAGTGTCCCTCAGCCACAGCCAGCATCAATCATCGAGGATAGGTTACTGAACGAGTTGTTGGTGGCACCAGGACGAGAGTTGCTTCCTAAGCTGAGCCAAAATGGAGAACCAAATACAAGCTGGTAAATTTTTAACTCTTAATTCGATTTTGAAATGCTTTCACAGTCTCCTTGAGTTGCCTTATCCGACGTATGCACATGTTCCAATAGAAATTCAGAAGATGTGGCTCCGTTCATTTGCGGTAATGTCTTTTTGTAATGTAAATGTCCGCTTGGTTACAGATTAATTTCGACTTATGCATATGTTTGTTGTGTTTGCATGTTCATTGCAGCAAGATTGGAACTGGGACCCTGATTTCACCAATGATGTGCGGACAGCCTTTAATTTGCAGGCTAGAAAGCAGTACACGAGCAACGTGACTGAGTGGAAGAAAAAGTGGAGGCTGAAGAAGGATAAACCCATATGTCTGAATCAAGATGTGTGGGACGGGTTTAAAGCCTATTGGCAGCTCGATGCTACTGCACATATTGCAGCTACCAATTCTGTTAATAGAAGAAGCAAGCGTGGTGGAAAAGGTCAAGCAGTACACAATGGTGGTGCTAAGACACGAGAGGAACGTGAGATAGAAATGGTAAGAGGTTTTTTTTTTTCAACTTTATTAATTTCATCATATACATTGAACTGATACTCTTATATCATTTGTGTGTTTATTGGAAGACTGCTGAAAGGGGTGGTGTGCCACCAGATTGGTTAGAATTGATGAGGGATATGCACACCAATAAACAAACCGGTGAGGTGCAAGATCCTGTTGCGAGAGAGCTGTTGGCAACTCTGAGTAAGCTGAAGGAGGACAAAGAAGCACAACTTCAGCAGTCTCATCAGTTGTCTGCGAATGATGGATCTACAGCTTCTAACATGCTGTCCCGCGAAGAGATCAACCAACTGGTTCTCGAGGTATGTCTACTTTATGTGGTCAGTTGTTTTTTTTTTCTCCAGCCTATAACTTAGAATTTTAGGATTCGTTCTCAAGCTCCTAATATAGGTTTGGTTTCACTTCAGTAGAACTGTCAGTTTGAATTCAGTTAAAGGTTGTGTGACTTTTATATATAGCAAAACAGAAACCGAGTCAGTTTATTTCTTCTTCAGTTAGATGTTGGATCGGTTACTTCAAATCCAGCTGCTTGAATATTAACATGTTATATTTATAGTTCTTATAAAATTTTAAAATCTTTCTACTCTTCTTTTGTAGAATGTTCCTATTAAGAAGGGTCGTCGGTATGGTATCGGTCGTACCTCTGAAGCTATCTCAACCTCATCATCTCAGCTCTCTGTTTCTTCCTCGAGTATTGTTCAGTACATGGAGCGGATGAAGACGGAGCTTGATGAAGAGCGGTCATGTCATGTCCCCGATCCTAGATAGGATCGCCCGGACGGGCCATGGTGCGGGGAGACGCACCAGTCAGGTCATTAGACCTTGAGACAAGCGTATCATGGCCCTGAATGAAGGTTAAGGGCATCAGTCAGCTGAGGCTTAACCAGGATACGATGGAAACAAGGGTAAAGGAGTTGAGTGAGTGTTTAGGCAGCTGGACGAGTGTTGGTTTGAGTTCAATCAGCTCGGTTCAGCTGGTATTCAGTTCACCATGATCTGTTCAGCTCACAGGAGCTGGTGGACTAGCTCACTCAGCTGGGAACAGCTGGAGGTCAGCTCAATCCGGTGAACGGTGTGTTCTGGTTCGGATCAGTGTGGACGAGTCCGGGACGGTTACTGGGCGAGCCGATGGTCCGGGTGCAGGACGGTTCGACCAAATTGGTCTTAGGCTTGGGACAGGGAGTGGGCAAGCTTCCAGAGTGTGAGCTGAGGCTCAGTGATCGATTTGTCAAAGGAAGAAAAGGGGAGAAACCGCCAATGGGCGGTTATGGGACGGTTTTGGGACGGTTTTGGGAAGAAGGGATGTGATTTTTGGTAACTGTTCGCCCAGGCGGTTGGGGACAGTTTAAGTCGTCCTCTCTCTCTCATTTCTGCCATTCTGGTCGATTTTTACTCACTTTCACACAGAGAGAAACACAGAGAAAATTCAAGAGAGAAAGAGAGACACAAACCTTGGATTGGCCGATTTGATCCAAGAGATTGTTCTTGAGTGTTCCTGGTGTGTTTGGGCGTGTGATCAAGAGGATGGATTTGAGGCAGAAATACAAGGAGAAGGCAAAGGAGAAAGAGAAGGAAGTCGCCCCTGGAGACCGAACTCCTAAGGTGAGAGGTGTGGCCAAGAGTAACCGGACAAGGCCGCGGATGATGGCCGTGTGAGTCTGGCCGGTTTGGATCGATTGGCCACTCCTTACTCTGACTTCTTCTACTCTGTTTTCTTCATATATATTGTACTATGGATTGTTTTATGATATTACAGGGAAGGATCTATCGATCTTAAGGCCTTGGCCTGATCAAATCCCCATGAAAGCCCCTTGTTCTTGTGTGGGCTGTTCATGGCCGAGATCACTATGATCTGAGCCGGTTCTTTTGAATCTGATTATGGGAATATTTTTCTTCTGAATTGTCATGATTTATCATGAATTTTATTTGGTATTTGGATCTCTTTTTAAAGGGGTCAGATTTGACATTTTTGATGATTGTTCTTGACTAGATTGGATCCGACCATGCAATGTGAACTGATTCTTGTTTTGTAATCTAACCTTGTGATTGTGTGTTTGTTTGTGTTGGATCCAGGACCAGAAATGGACCGTGGTAAGGGAAAAGCACCATGAGGACCGCGGCCATGGGAAGATGTGTGGTGATTGGGTTGATTCTGAAAATTGTGTAATTATTGTAGCCTATTGTGCAACTTGTGAACTTATGCGATTCTAGTGTGTGATCTATTTATTAGGATGATGAATGATGTATGAACCTTGGTTATTATCTATGAAATATCTATTTGCCCTAGTCGATGTTGGATTGTTTAAGTGTGAATGTTGGAACCTCAAAACTCTGAAAAAGACTTAGAATTATTTAACACTTGAACTTGAATATGTAAATGAAACTGGTTGCATTGTTTGGTGAGGCCGCGGTCTGGTTGGATTGGGGAATCCAGGATCGGGTCTTACAAGTTGGTATCAGAGCCTTCTTGATTCTAGGATTTGTTGGGTTATTGGTTCACCACACACTTGGCCGTTTGGACTCATGGTGAGATTGTTGGGTTCTAAGTAATCTTTTGTACTGATTAACTTAGGAGTGATTGAGGTTGTGTGTTCAGTTGTGGACTAACCTTTTGTTTGTGTTTGTAACTCCTAAGGGTACAAGAAGGTATAAATCTCGGAAAGGAAAGGAGGCAACTGGAGCGTCTGGAGCAGTGGGGCAGGATGGTGCTGAACAGACCGGAGTGTTACCAGCTGGAACCATTCCAACCACAGTGCTACCCGTTCTGGTGGAGCAGGTGGACAATGCAACCGGACTTCCAGTGGGTCCAACTCTTCCTACTGACGTTAATGAAACTAATGTGGACGAGCAGCAAGAGCAAGTCCATGGAGACGATACTGGGTCGTCCAACGTTGGTGGTGGGAGTGGCCAGAATGTTGATGCAAACAATGTTCGGGTCACTGGTGCCGAGGAGGTCATTGAGCCGACCATAAGGGGCTTGGTGGAGGCTATGCAGAGGAGGTCATTGAGCCGACCATAAGGGGCTTGGTGGAGGCTATGCAGATCATGGGAGCTCAGATAGCCTCCTTGACACATGCGTTCACACCATTGGTGAACTCGTCCGTGGGCCAGGCTAATCCCCCGGTTCGGGTTGCTGCTGGAGTGGCTGATGTTGGTGCTAGCCGTGTGGCTGACGTGATTGAGATAGACCCACCGGTCAGGCCAGTGCATGGTATGGACTACCTGAAGGTGCTGGAGCATATCTCCAAGTTGGGAACCAAACACTTTGCTGGAAGTGTTGATCCTATGGAGGCGGACGAGTGGAGAACCAGGTTGGTTCGAAACTTCAAGTCCACACGATGTCCTGAGGATTACCAGAAGGACATAGCAGTACACTTCCTGGAGGGAGATGCACATAATTGGTGGTTAGCTTTGGACAAGCGTACCAATGGTACCATTGAGCACTTTGCTGACTTTGAGGTTGAGTTCAACCATAAGTACTTTCCTGCTGAGGCGTGGGATCGTTTGGAGTCCAAGTTCCTGGACTTGACTCAGGGACGGAGGACTGTTCGTGAGTATGAAGAAGAGTTCAACCGACTCAGGAGGTATGTGGGAAGAGAACTGGAGGATGAGAAGGTTCAAGTCCGAAGGTTCATCCGAGGCCTAAGGGTGGAACTTCGAACCTACTGTTCTGTTTGTAAGTTCCACACGGTTTCTGAGTTGGTTGAGAGGATGGCCTTGCTGGAGACCAACCTCACCGAGGAGGGTAAGCAGAAGCTGAAGAGTTTGGTGGTATCCTCGGGTCAGAGTGGTGACAAGAAGAGGAAGAGGGACTCGACCGAGGAGGGTAAAACCTCAAGTGGTAGGTCAGAGTGCCCTAAGTGTGGTCGATACCACGGTGGAGAGTGCTGGAAGGCCATGGGTGCCTGTACTCGATGTGGTAAGATGGATCACTCAGCCAAGGATTGTCCAAGCCCGTTGGGTGAGTCCAGGACCTGTCACCACTGCGGCCAGAAGGGCCACTACCGCAGGGATTGCCCTAAGTTGCAAGGCAACCAAAGTAAGGGACGTGGAGAGGCTAGCAGGCCAGTCCAGGGACGAGGCCAGACCTCAACACCTCGTGTGTATGAGCTATCCAAGGATGTGGATGGGACTCAGCCTTTCCAAGCGATCACTGGTAACATTCTAGACTACTACTTTGACAATTCCAGTAGAATTGCATGGTATGAAACCTAGGATGGATAGATATACTTTGATGGGTCTTGTGTAGGGACCTTAAGTATTGGTGGTGTGGAAACACACACATTATTTGATACTGGAGCTACACATAGTTTTGTGAGTCCAAGTATGATAGGAAAAGGTTTGTTTCAGTATGGAACATGGGATGGTCCTGAACGAGTGAGTGCGGCCGGAGGGCAAGTTATGAACTCACTCGGTCTGGTTAAGGACATCCCTGTGGTGATCTTGGATAGGCCGATGCCTATAGATCTGATTGTTGTCCCCCTCAAGCATCATGAAGTTATCTTGGGCATGGACTGGTTGGGAAAGTATCGGGCAACTCTAGATTGTCACCGGGGAAGGGTGCAACTTGAGAACGAGTTTGGACCCCCGATTAAGTACCAAGGAATCAAGCCAACCTCTTGTAGTTTGGTGGTTTCAGCAGTCCAAGTAGAACGGATGCTTGGAAATGGTTGTGAGGCCTTTTTGGCTACCATTTACACTGATGAGGTTGTAGGGGCCTGTGACCCAGAGGGTATACCGTTGGTTCGGGAATTTCAGGATGTGTTTGGGGCACTACAGGGCATTCCCCCTGATAGGGCTGACCCATTCATCATTGAATTGGAACCTGGAACGGCCCCATTATCAAAAAGTCCATATAGAATGGCACCAGCTGAGATGGCAGAGCTGAAGAAGCAACTTGAGGAGTTGCTTGAGAAGGGGTTCATACGCCCTAGTGTATCACCTTGGGGAGCACCAGTCCTATTTGTTAAGAAAAAGGATGGTAGCTTTAGGTTGTGCATTGATTATAGGGGTTTGAACAGGGTGACTGTGAAGAACAAGTACCCTTTACCCATGATTGATGAGTTGTTGGATCAACTCCGTGGAGCCAAGTGGTTCTCCAAGATTGACTTGGCCTCTGGGTATCATCAGATCCCCATTGCACCAGATGATGTGAGGAAGACAGCGTTCCGAACTAGGTATGGCCACTATGAGTTTGTGGTTATGCCGTTCGGACTGACCAATGCACCTGCTGCATTCATGAAGATGATGAACGACATCTTCAGGGAATACTTGGACGAGTTTGTGATCATCTTCATTGATGATATACTCGTGTATTCCAAGACAAAGGAGGACCATGAAAGACACCTTAGGGCGGTGTTGGGCCGCCTGAGAGAACAGAAGCTCTTTGCTAAGCTAAGCAAGTGTAGTTTCTGGCAGAAGAGCATTGGGTTCCTTGGACATGTGGTGTCTGATAAAGGAGTCTCAGTGGATCAAGATAAGATCAAATGTATCCAGGAATGGCCACAGCCAAAGAATGCTACGGAAGTTAGAAGCTTCTTAGGGTTGGCTGGTTATTACAGGAAATATGTCAAGGGGTTCTCGAGCATAGCTCAACCTATGACTAAGCTGACAGGCAAGGACGTGAGGTTCACATGGTCTGAGGAGTGTGCGAAAAGTTTTGCAGCACTCAAGAACATGTTGACTAATGCACCTGTCCTGGTGTTGCCTGAGGCTGATCAGCCTAATGTGGTGTATACAGATGCATCCATAACCGGTCTTGGTTGTGTTTTGACACAACATGGGAAGGTGATAGCCTATGCTTCCCGACAGTTAAGGAAGCATGAGGGTAACTATCCGACCCATGATTTGGAGATGGCTGCAGTAGTATTTGCATTAAAGATATGGAGATCATATCTTTATGGTGCCAGGGTGCAAATACTCACAGACCATAATAGCTTGAAGTACATATTCACTCAGCCTGAGTTAAACTTAAGGCAGAGGAGGTGGATGGAGTTTGTTGCAGATTATGATCTGGACATAGCTTATCATCCTGGGAAAGCTAACCTAGTGGCTGATGCTTTGAGCCGCAGAAGGGCTGAAGTGTCATCTGAGAGGGAGGCGGATGAACTGGAAGGGATGATCAGGTCCTTGAACCTCAACACCTTGGTTGGTTCAGATGAGCCATTGGGGTTGGAGGCAGTGAACCAGGCCGATCTCCTGACCAGGATCAGGCAAGCACAGGGCCTGGATGAGAATCTAAAGAAGGTAGCCGCCAATGACAAGACCGAGTACCAGACAACTGACAATGGTACCATCTTGGTCAATGGGAGGGTCAGTGTTCCTAATGATAAGGAACTCAAAGAAGAGATTATGAGACAGGCTCATAAGTCTAAGTTTTCAGTTCATCCTGGACTGAACAAAATGTATAGGGATCTGAAAAGGTACTACCATTGGGTGAGGATGAAATATGATGTTGCAGAGTGGGTGGCTAAGTGTCCCACTTGTCAACTGGTGAAGGCAGAACATCAGGTTCCCAATGGTCTACTTCAGAACCTACCCATACCAGAATGGAAATGGGATCACATCACAATGGATTTTGTGACTGGGTTTCCCACGACCAGGAATAAGAAAGATGCAGTATGGGTTGTGGTTGATCGGCTGACCAAGTCGGCTCATTTCCTGCCTATCAAGAAAGGGGATCGACCGGATTGTGCAAGTGTACCTAGACGAGGTAGTGAGGTTGCATGGTGTTCCAGCAAGCATTGTCTTGGACAGGGATCCAAGATTTACATCTTATTTCTGGCAGGCTTTCCAAAAGGCCCTGGGAACCAGAGTGAATATGAGCACATCAAATCATCCTCAGACGGATGGGCAGTCTGAAAGGACAATCCAAACCTTGGAGGATATGCTCAGGGTGTGTGTGTTAGACTGGACCGCCAAAAGAGAAGATGAAAGAGGCGCAGGACTGCCAAAAGAGCTATGCAGACAAGCATAGGAAACATCTTGAGTTTGAGGTCAATGACCTGTTGTATCTCAAGATGATTACCTTTAAGGGTAGGACCAGGGTTTCTGGACGAAAGAAACTGGATCCTAGGTACTTGGGTCCATTCAGGATCATAGAGAGAGTGGGTGCAGTGGCATACAAGTTGGACTTGCCATCAGCAATGGATGCATACCACAATGTGTTCCATGTATCCAAACTCCGGAAATGCTTGTCTGAACAAGACATTGTCTTGCCCGAGATTCCTGCTGACGTTGGTAAGGACCTGGCTTTGGAAACCTTGCCGGTTCGGATTGTGGATCGGTCAGAGAAAGCTACGCGAAAGAAGACAGTTCCCATGATCAAAGTGGTGTGGGATTACAACGGTAAAGACCTCATCACTTGGGAAACAGAAGCAAAAATGAAAGCTATGTATCCGGATTGGTACAGACAATTTCTTCCTGAGGAAACACTTAACATGGATTCGAGGACGAATCCCAAGTTAGTGGGGGAGACTTGTCATGTCCCCGATCCTAGATAGGATCGCCCGGACGGGCCATGGTGCGGGGAGACGCACCAGTCAGGTCATTAGACCTTGAGACAAGCGTATCATGGCCCTGAATGAAGGTTAAGGGCATCAGTCAGCTGAGGCTTAACCAGGATACGATGGAAACAAGGGTAAAGGAGTTGAGTGAGTGTTTAGGCAGCTGGACGAGTGTTGGTTTGAGTTCAATCAGCTCGGTTCAGCTGGTATTCAGTTCACCATGATCTGTTCAGCTCACAGGAGCTGGTGGACTAGCTCACTCAGCTGGGAACAGCTGGAGGTCAGCTCAATCCGGTGAACGGTGCGTTCTGGTTCGGATCAGTGTGGACGAGTCCGGGACGGTTACTGGGCGAGCCGATGGTCCGGGTGCAGGACGGTTCGACCAAATTGGTCTTAGGCTTGGGACAGGGAGTGGGCAAGCTTCCAGAGTGTGAGCTGAGGCTCAGTGATCGATTTGTCAAAGGAAGAAAAGGGGAGAAACCGCCAATGGGCGGTTATGGGACGGTTATGGGACGGTTTTGGGAAGAAGGGATGTGATTTTTGGTAACTGTTCGCCCAGGCGGTTGGGGACAGTTTAAGTCGTCCTCTCTCTCTCATTTCTGCCATTCTGGTCGATTTTTACTCACTTTCACACAGAGAGAAACACAGAGAAAATTCAAGAGAGAAAGAGAGACACAAACCTTGGATTGGCCGATTTGATCCAAGAGATTGTTCTTGAGTGTTCCTGGTGTGTTTGGGCGTGTGATCAAGAGGATGATTTGAGGCAGAAAGACAAGGAGAAGGCAAAGGAGAAAGAGAAGGAAGTCGCCCCTGGAGACCGAACTCCTAAGGTGAGAGGTGTGGCCAAGAGTAACCGGACAAGGCCGCGGATGATGGCCGTGTGAGTCTGGCCGGTTTGGATCGATTGGCCACTCCTTACTCTGACTTCTTCTACTCTGTTTTCTTCATATATATTGTACTATGGATTGTTTTATGATATTACAGGGAAGGATCTATCGATCTTAAGGCCTTGGCCTGATCAAATCCCCATGAAAGCCCCTTGTTCTTGTGTGGGCTGTTCATGGCCGAGATCACTATGATCTGAGCCGGTTCTTTTGAATCTGATTATGGGAATATTTTTCTTCTGAATTGTCATGATTTATCATGAATTTTATTTGGTATTTGGATCTCTTTTTAAAGGGGTCAGATTTGACATTTTTGATGATTGTTCTTGACTAGATTGGATCCGACCATGCAATGTGAACTGATTCTTGTTTTGTAATCTAACCTTGTGATTGTGTGTTTGTTTGTGTTGGATCCAGGACCAGAAATGGACCGTGGTAAGGGAAAAGCACCATGAGGACCGCGGCCATGGGAAGATGTGTGGTGATTGGGTTGATTCTGAAAATTGTGTAATTATTGTAGCCTATTGTGCAACTTGTGAACTTATGCGATTCTAGTGTGTGATCTATTTATTAGGATGATAAATGATGTATGAACCTTGGTTATTATCTATGAAATATCTATTTGCCCTAGTCGATGTTGGATTGTTTAAGTGTGAATGTTGGAACCTCAAAACTCTGAAAAAGACTTAGAATTATTTAACACTTGAACTTGAATATGTAAATGAAACTGGTTGCATTGTTTGGTGAGGCCGCGGTCTGGTTGGATTGGGGAATCCAGGATCGGGTCTTACAGGTCAAAACGTCAAGCTATTGAGGAACAGCTTCGTAGCGTGACCGCTTTCATTTCCAACCTTTACCCGAGCAGTTCTCTGCAACTTAAACCCAGCCGGACTCTGCAACCCAAAGCCCGGACGATCGATGTTTCTAGTAAGGAACTTTGGTTTTTTTTTTACGTGCTGGAACTTTGCCAACGGTTTTTGGTATGTGTTTTGGTGTGATTAATCACTTTGGTATGTTTGTACAATCTATGACTAGTAAATTAATTACTTTATCGATGTATGTTTGTTTTTAACTTTGCAAATCTTTTATAAAAATTTGACTTTTAAAATTCAAAATCGAACTACCATTTCAGTATTTTATAATCCCAACCGAAATAAACGTTTCTGACCGATGCACCTGTCAGAAATATCCGACCGAAGTACCCGTCAAAACTTTCAGACCGAAATATCCGTCAAATATTTCTGACCGTATCTTCCGTCAAAAATTTCTGACCGTATCTTCCGTCAAAACTTTCTGACCGCTGTTACCGTCAAAAGTGTCTGACCGCAATTATGGTCAGAAGTTTCTGACCGACATTTCTGACGGAAATTCGTCGGTTTTCGGTCAGATATTTCTGACCGTTTCTGACCGCTTAAAAATTTCTGACCATATAGATCTGTCAGAACAGGCCATTTCCGATCGTTTTCCAACGGATATGACGGTCAGAAATTACTGATTTTCTTGTAGTGTACGAACAAAGAAAAAAAACTTCTTCCACGAGTTGAAGTTCGAAATGAACTTCTTAACCACTGACATAAAGTTCCGAGGGACCAGCCTATGCTTGTCCGTATCTTTGACGAGTTGAAGCCTCAAAAGCGCTTCAAAATGATCGACGGAAAGGGAAAGGCCATGCTCGTAGCTCAGGATCAGGATCCAAATAAGATGCTGAATGGCGAGAGGAGTCAACTGGCTTATCGCAACCTCGAAACGGTCCAACACTCGGACGAGGATTTCGGGGATTGGGAACCATAAGCGACAACGTATTACGAATGCCTCGTAGCAAGTGAAGTAACCCTCTGGGGGGCTGTTAGCACACTCTTCGGGATAGGGAACCCGGAACTCCACAGCATCCGGGATATGGTAGAACGATCGCATGATCGCAAGAAACTCGTCGGTACTCCTGCTAGCATCCCCTTTCTCAACTCCACGATGGATCAGGACAGGGAATGACTTCTCTTTGGGAGGAGTCATCAAACCATAATGCGCAACCCACCATGCCTCGTTCTCGGCGGGATGTACCGGGTGAGGCAAGAACTCCATCTTCGGAACAATGAGCTCTTCGTAAGCACTCGCGGATGAAGACATTTTTTCGCAATCTTTTTCTTGCTCGACATTTTTACACTTCTCTTGAGAAAATAGAGGAAAAGGGTGGAGAGAAAGAAAGAAAATTTTTCTTAAGAAAGATCTTAGAGAAAGACAAGAAAGTGAAAAAATTATGAAACAAGTTACATCCCTTCTTATAGGCATGAGGATTTACTATTCAAGCTTGGACTTTCGGATTTTAATTCCATCCAACACGCTTAACTTGCCAAACATGCCTAACCGCACGCTAGGATCCTACGATGCATGATCCTAACGGGGTGGGGGGCTAACTGTTGGGATCAAAAACAGTCACGACGGAATTACTACCCGAAAATCCTCGGAGATCGTATTTTCGAAAGAGATAGTAAAAATAAAGATATAATTTTTGTAAAAAAATGATAACCAATACGAAGTTTTTACGAGGAAGTATCCTTGAAGATTCAAAAGCAGACGAACCAAGCTCGGTCGTTGCGTAACTACCGCACATACACGCTGTCCGGTCGCTACGTTGCAACCAAGTCCGAGCCGATGCCGGTCGCTACGAAGTGACCGAACATCCGACCCGATCGGTCGCTACATAGCGACCAAGCTCGGTCGCTACGTAGCGACCGAGCAATCGTTCCGCTCGGTCGCTACGTAACGACCGAGCTCACGCCAAAGCTTGGTCGCTACGTAGCGACCAAGCTCGGCCAAGCTCGGTCGCTAAGTGCTCATCCCGCTTGGTCGCTACGTAGCGACCGAGCTCGAGCCAAAGCTCGGTCGCTACGTAGCGACCAAGCTCTCGTCCCGCTCGGTCGCTATGTAGTGACCGAGCTCGAGTCAAAGCTCGGTCGCTACGTAGCGACCGAGTTCGAGCCAAAGCTTGGTCGCTACATAGCGACCGGGCTTGAGCCAAAGTTCGGTCGTTGCATAGCGATCGAGCTCTTCCGAACATCGATACAACACCAGTCCATGCATTCTCGTCAAACCTTCAAATGCCATCTCCCGAAGACTGTAGCAAGCTCAGTCCATGCTTTCCGCTATTCTAAATCATCGATCAGACTTTGCGAATTAAAAGCCGCGGAAAGTTCGTTCTTTATCAAAAGAACTCGTAGTAAACGTGTCAAGTCGGAAGACGGCCCAAAGGGACCTAAAACACGACCCGAGGCCCATCCTACGATTTCTTAACCAAAACCCCGTAAACCACAACACGGTTTATGCTTCGTCCACAAGGAAGGATAAATTTCAAGTTTCCGCGGATAAATACGGAAGTTTTGAAGATAATTGTGAAGATCGGGAAAATGGAATATCTCCATTTTTATGCTATGACGGCTTAAGGGCAGAAGAGTAAAAGCGTAAACCGACCTTGGAGCTAGTATATAAGGAGTCCTGGGCGAGGAACATTGAGGAGAACTTTTTCAGAGCAAACTTAGCACTTGGAGCAATTTAGGCATTTTTCCATTTTTGTTATTTCGAGCTGCGACTCAATTAGGTTTAGCCGTCTTAGGATTGCTAGAACTAGGAATCTCGCCGACAGCTCTCGAGCCCAGGCTTATACCTTGTTGTAAACGCTCATACGCAAAATCAGAAATAAGATCTTCTTTGCTATCTTCTTCGATTTCTTATACTTTATCGTTGTTATTCTCGTGTTATGATTGCTTGACGTGTGGTAATTAGCAGATATCCGGGTCCTCTGGGAAATTAGGGTTTTCCTAGTTTCCTTATTTAAACGGAAATCGACAGTGCAAATTTCGGTTCCCACAGTCACATGACCTAAAGACAAGCGTGTCATGGTCCAAAACGTGGTTAAGGGAATCAGGTAGCTGGAACTTAACCAAAATAAGGAAGATGCAAGCTCAAAGGAGCTGGACAAGCGAGCTGGTAGCTGGACGAGATCCAGGTGAAGCTCGATTGAAGTGGGTGATCAGAATGGATCATGGGAGAACTAAGTATAGGTCTGGAAATAGACCAAGGGACTTAGAAGAATTGAAGAAGATAAAGGAAGCAAGCTGGACACAGTGTATAACAGCTAGGCGATGCAGTAAGCAAGCTCGACCAGCTAGGTGAAGTGTAGTGCAGCTCAATGTAGCTCACTGAAGTGTAGGTCAGCTCCCTGGGATGGATGGTCTATCTCACTCATCTGGGTCAGCAGGAGATCAGCTCAACTCAGCTGGACTGAGTGTTCAAGTCATGGGCAGTTGGGCCGGGTCTGGACAGTGGCCGGGCCATGTGGGCGACCCGGGTGTACCGATGGGCTGGTTGGCTCTTGGGATTGAGCCACGAGCTTGGGCAATCCGTGTGGGCTTGTTTGGACTTGTCCAGGAGTGTATTGGCAAGCCCAGGGCGTCTGGAACCTGCCTGAGGCGAATGGGTATGATCTGGACCATTGATTAAATCAATGGCCAGAAATGATACCGAAAGGGTGCAACCTTTGGAAAGGTAACTGCCCCTTCTTCTATAAAAGGCAGGCAAGTCCGTGCCTTTGCAGGCACGCCAGGGCTTCCTCCTACACCCTGAAACACAAAGAAACACAGAGAAAAGACAGAGACTTGGTCGGATTCCCAATCCAAGACCCATGGTGATGTGAAGGTCATAAAGAGGCAGTTTCGGGAGAGATCAAGGGGGGAAGTTATGAACGAATTTCTTGTGGTTTTGATCCATGATGTTATCACCCAAAGCATCCTACAGGGCCTGAGAACACACGAAAATGGTGAGGAAAGAAGGTAGATGACCGGAATTCATTCCCAAAGGCCAAGACAGCCTTATGGAGAGAGGTGTGTGGGATGGCAGTTTCATGGAAGTGCAAGGGGAGTTATGAACGACCCTGTGGTAGGTTTTCACCACGGATGAACACGTCCTACGCTTCCCCCGTATCTTGGGAACACACGCAAATACCCAAGAGAGAAGGGAGAAGGCCGGACTTCCCTCACAATGGCATGAATAGCCTTGAAGGTGGATGCAGTGTAGAAACTAGTTTCATGGAAGTTCCATGGAAGGGATCAGGGGTGCGACCCATGAATGGATCTTATAAATACAAGAGGTATGTGATAAGGATTGATAGAGGCGTGCACTGGAGGAGCATGGCCGAACATAATAAGGAAAGGCACTTGATCTAATCAGATCATGTATAAGGTAACTGATTTTATAATTACTTTCAAGGTTATGTTTCTGTCTTTTGTGGTGCGGTTAAGGCCAAGTATGGAACGCCCCTTGAAGACCATAGGTTGTGATGTAAACTAAGGATCCAGGACCCTGAGATAAGGGGCGGATCTTAGTTGATCTAACTCTTCCATGTGGGATGGAAGTTAGAGGCCACTCATTGGATAGTGATCCATGGTGGATCATGGTGTGTGTGTTAGTTCTGATCATGGTGTGAATCAATGATCCGAATCATGGAGGAGACACATGGGGATCCTAGTACATGAGGAAGCATGTGGGGTGCAAGGTCCAATTCATTTGGAACCAGCAGCAAGCCGTGGAGGCGAGTAAGGCCAGTACTAAGTGGCATGGACCACAAGTATGGGGCCGGTTTGTTTATCTAAAAAAGGCAGTGTGTAATCTGATCTTTTGCAAGGATGGATGACCGGATCCATAGGTGATGGATCAAGCTGTCTGATCTGATTGATCAAAGGATGCACCAGTGGTAAGAGGAGGACTGATCGGCTTCGTTGGGACATGGTTCCATGGCCGGTTAGGTACATGTGAAGACTCATCAGTTCTGGGTCATGTGGGGTGGTTGGTTGATTGACTCAGGATCTGATGGGCGTTGTTATTCCATGAGCTGGACTTGATATCATAAGTTGATAAGGCAAAAGGATGTGGGACAGTGCATGAGCCGGCAAGGGCCAGATGCATGTCCTTAGCTGTTTGAAGACTTCTCAAGGGTTACTTATGTCTGTGGGGATGGTTGGCTGAATGACTAAGTACCTAAGGGAGTTGTTTTGTGTGTGTAAAGGAGCTGGACGCAGTATATGGCAGCTGGCCATAGCTCGGTCCTAGCTCAGTTCGAGTGTGACAGCTCGATCAGCTGGTCTATGAGTTCATTCAGCTAGAGTAGCTGGGCCGATGAGCTAACAAGCTCCGTGGATGTGGCAAAGGTATGATCTAGCAATGTTGCATAGATGTACATCAAATGGTTAGGGAAACGGAACCTCAGATTTGTATGACTTGGTTCGTGTTCAGAATCAACCTTGGAGCTAGCTGGTAGTTGAGTATACTAACCATTAGCTGAGGTGATTCGACCAGACAAGTATTAGATTGGTTATAGACCAATGGATGATGATATTATTCCTCTGCGTATGTGTTGTATTGATCTAAGCTAGGAAACACTATGGTAGTCTTGAGCTAAGATCTGAGTTAGCCCTCGCCTATGGGCGATGTTTTAAATAAAGGGCAAAAATTTTGAGAGGTTCGGTCAGGGTATCGACCAAGCAACGTGAGGCATCGACCGCGGCCTAGTCGGCCAGGATCGGGTCTTACAAGTTGGTATCAGAGCCTTCTTGATCCTGTTATGGACAGTGCTCAAAGATGTTGAGTTCCAAACCAAAATTATTTCTGAAAACTGAGATGACTTGGAACCTTAGTTGTGGTGAGCCAAGTGAGAGTTGAGGTAAGTTTGGGTTTCATGCTTGTGAACGGGGAAGTTCCAAGATGAGCCAGATTAGCCAAGATGCACTCTCCAAGGGCAAGACCTGAAACAGAAAGGTTAGTTTTGTAGTTATTTGGAAGTAATAGACGGATTGGACGATGGATGCAATGCAAGATCTTTGTATGGACGACCTGGGCAAGGGAAGTAACATGGACCAGAGAGTTGCTTAGGTTGAAAGAAACGTGTAGCACTCTCATGGAGGTAAATGTTATCCCTTGGTGGCCGTTCAAAACAAGTGAGCATATGCAGTGTTCATGTTGGTCTAAGGGAGACGCTACATGGCTAGTACATGAGTGGGTTTGTGATCAGATGGATCAGCTTGGACTCAGTGTAAGTCAAGGTAGGATTCCTTAAGATTGAATGAATGGAATGGATCAATTCCAAGAGGAATTGGAAACACGATGTTAAGTATCTTAGTATGATGAGGATTGAAGTATACTATAAAAACTTTTGTGAATGGTATGGGACGTTCACAGATGTGTGATGCTTTGGAGAATGGTATGGGACATTTTCCAAATGTGTGATCAAACCGAGATCCTACTCATCTAAGTACTTAATGATCGGTGGTGTGGAAACACATTATTTGATACTGGAGCTACACATAGTTTTGTGAGTCCAAGTATGATTGGAAAAGGTTTGTTCCAGTATGGAACATGGGATGGTCCTGAACGAGTGAGTGCAGCCGGAGGGCAAGTTATGAACTCACTCAGTCTGGTTAAGGACATCCCTCTGGTTATCTTGGATAGGCCGATGCCTATAGATCTGATTGTTGTCCCCCTCAAGCATCATGAAGTAATCTTGGGCATGGACTGGTTGGGAAAGTATCGGGCAACTCTAGATTGTCACCGGGGAAGGGTGCAACTTGAGAACGAGTTTGGACCCCGATTAAGTACCAAGGAATCAAGCCAACCTCTTGTAGTTTGGTGGTTTCAGCAGTCCAAGTAGAACGGATGCTTGGAAATGGTTGTGAGGCCTTTTTGGCTACCATTTACACTGATGAGGTTGTAGGGGCCTGTGACCCAGACGGTATACCGTTGGTTCGGGAATTTCAGGATGTGTTTGGGGGCACTACAGGGCATTCCCCCTGATAGGGCTGATCCATTTATCATTGAATTGGAACCTGGAACGGCCCCATTATCTAAAAGACCATATAGAATGGCACCAGCTGAGATGGCTGAGCTGAAGTCGATCAAGTCCAGTGAAGGATGAGGATCGCAGCACAACCAAGTCGGAGATTGACCTATGGTTGGGGTGAGACGGTTGAGTCCTGGAGTGGACCAGATCTGCAATATGATCAAGTCCGTCAAAGGATGAGGATCAGGACAGGACCTACTCGGAGATGGACCTATGGTCGGGGTGTAAAGGTCTAGTCCCTGAGTGGACCAGGACTGGAATATGATCACGTCCTAAATTGACCAGGATCAAAATATGACAAGTCCGGTTTGGACAGAAGTCAGGTTGAGGCGGTTTAGTCTTGTAAGGACTAAGATCGCAATATGGCCAAGCTGGGAGAGGCTGTGGCTGGTTAAGGAATGATCCAGGAATTGGTGGCTGGAATCATAAACCTTATTGTCCGGGAAGGACTTAAGGGAACAAAACAATCTGTTTGGACTCATGGTAGAGTGATCAACCTAAAGATTGGAACATGTTCGCTAGGACTTGGCTGGTGCATCCAGTGGCTTGGAGATTTATTGAATCTTCTAAGACTTGAGTACGCAGTATGTTCCTAGCGACTGACTTTTATCTAGTCATGGAACTAAAGTGTTCTACATGGAATTGGTGTCTACTAGGAACGCAACCTGGAGAGTTGGGTCAGTGACACAAGTCATGTCTTTGTATGGGTGCTTGATGGATCACTTGATAAGATTTTGGGTAAAATCTCTATCAAGTGGGGGAGACTTGTGTAGATGGTGATCAAGACGTGATCAGTGAGGAGGGAGATGCAACGAATTGGTTAGGAAGAACCAATCGAGCATGCTCTATGTTTTGGATGCAAAGAATTCGGTTGGAATCTTTTGTCTTCAGACAAGACGGCATCACCACAGGATTCGAGGACGAATCCATCCTAAGTGGGGGAGACTTGTCATGTCCCCGATCCTGGATTGGATCGTCCGGACAGACTTTAGTGCGAGGAGACGCACCAGTCAGGTCACATGACCTAAAGACAAGCGTGTCATGGTCCAAAATGTGGTTAAGGAAATCAGGTAGCTGGAACTTAACCAAAATAAGGCAGATGCAAGCTTAAAGGAGGTGGACAAGCGAGCTGGTAGCTGGACGAGATCCAGGTGAAGCTCGATTGAAGTGGGTGATCAGAATGGATCATGGGAGAACTAAGTATAGGTCTGGAAATAGACCAAAGGACTTAGAAGAATTGAAGAAGATAAAGGAAGCAAGCTGGACACAGTGTATAACAGCTGGGCGATTCAGTAAACAAGCTCGACCAGCTAGGTGAAGTGTAGTGCAGCTCAATGTAGCTCACTGAAGTGTAGGTCAAATCCCTGAGATGGATGGTCTAGATCACTCAGATGGATCAGCTGGGGATCAGCTCAACTCAGCTGGACTGAGTGTTCAAGTCATGGGCAGTTGGGCCGGGCCATGTGGGCGACCCGGGTGTACCGATGGGCTGGTGGGCTCTTGGGATTGAGCCAGGAGCTTGGGCAATCCGTGTGGGCTTGTTTGGACTTGTCCAGGAGTGGATTGGC
This sequence comes from Brassica napus, assembly GCF_020379485.1. NCBI lineage: Eukaryota > Viridiplantae > Streptophyta > Magnoliopsida > Brassicales > Brassicaceae > Brassica > Brassica napus. The sequence continues at coordinate 29,523 of NW_026014658.1, forward strand.
ATGCCCAGGGCGTCTGGAAACTGCCTGAGGCGAATGGGTATGATCTGGACCATTGATTAAGTCAATGGCCAGAAATGATACAAAAAGGGTGCAACCTTTGGAAAGGTAACTGCCCCTTCTTCTATAAAAGGCAGGAAAGTCCGTGCCTTTGCAGGCACGCCAGGGCTTCCTCCTACACCCTGAAACACAAAGAAACACAGAGAAAAGACAGAGAGTTGGCCGGATTCCCAATCCAAGACCCATGGTGGTGTGATGGTCATAAAGAGGCAGGTTTGGGAGAGATCAAGGGGGGAAGTTATGAACGACTTTCTGGTGGTTTTGATCCGTGATGTTATCACCCAAAGCATCCTACAGGGCTGAGAACACACGCAAATGGTGAGGAAAGAAGGTAGATGACCGGAATTCATTCCCAAAGGCCAAGACAGCCTTAAGGAGAGAGGTGTGTGGGAGGGTAGTTTCATGGAAGTGCAAGGGGAGTTATGAACGACCCTGTGGTAGGTTTTCACCACGGATTAACACGTCCTAGGCTTCCCCCGTATCTTGGGAACACACGCAAATACCCAGGAGAAAAGGGAGAAGGCCGGACTTCCCTCACAATGGCATGAATAGCCTTGAAGGTGGATGCAGTGTAGAAACTGGTTTCATGGAAGTTCCATGGAAGGGATCAGGGGTGCGTCCCATGAATGGATCTTATCAATACATGAGATATGTGATAAGGATTGATAGAGGCGTGCACTGGAGGAGCATGGCCGAACATTATAAAGAAAGGCAGTTGATCTAATCAGATCATGTATAAGGTAACTGATTTTATAATTAGTTTCAAGGTTATGTTTCTGTCTCTTGTGGTGCGGTTAAGGCCAAGTATGGCACGCCCCTTGAAGACCATATGTTGTGATGTAAACTAAGGATCCAGGACCCTGACATAAGGGGCAGATCTTTGTTGATCTAACTCATCCATGTGGGATGGAAGTTAGAGGCCACTCATTGGATAGTGATCCATGTTGGATCATGGTGTGTGTGTTAGTTCTGATCATGGTGTGAATCAATGATCCGAATCATGGAGGAGACACATGGGGATCCTAGTACATGAGGAACCATGTGGGGTGCAAGGTCCAATTCATTTGGAACCAGCAGAAAGCCGTGGAGGCGAGTAAGGCCAGTACTAAGCGGCATGGACCACAAGTATGGGGCCGGTGTGTTTATCTAAAGAAGGCCGTGAGTAATCTGATCTTTGGAAAGGATGGATGACCTGATCCATAGGTGATGGAGTGTGACAGCTCGAACAGCTGGTCTATGAGTTCATTCAGCTAGAGTAGCTGGGCCGATGAGCTAACAAGCTCCATGGATGTGGCAAAGGTATGATCTACCAATGTTGCATAGATCTAGATAGAATGGGTAGGGAAACGGAACCTCAGATTTGTATGACTTGGTTCGTGTTCAGAATCAACCTTGGAGCTAGATGGTAGTTGAGTATACTAACCATTAGCTGAGGTGATTCGACCGGACAAGTATTAGATTGGTTATAGACCAATGGATGATGATTTTATTCCGCTGTGTATGTGTTGTATTGATCTAAGCTAGGGAAGACTATGGTAGTCTTGAGCTAAGATCTGAGTTAGCCCTCGCCTATGGGCGATGTTTTAAATAAAGGGCAAAAGTTTTGAGAGGTTCGGTCAGGGTATCGACCAAGCGACGTGAGGCATCGACCGCGGCCTAGTCGGCCAGGATCGGGTCTTACAAGTTCCGTACCATGCCAATCTATTGAATTGAAAAATAATGGATCTAGAATGTTACCAGTGATCGCTAGGAACGGTCCAGCCTCTTCTGTGTCCTTGGTCAGTTCATACACACACGGTGCTGAGGTCAGACCTCGGGTCTGGCTTGGCTTGCTTGCCTCCCCACGTCCTTTAGCCTCAGCTTGCATCTCGGGACATTCCCAGCGTAGGTGTCCCGTCTTGCTGCAGTAATGACAGCTTTTGGGGTCACTCCCACGAGCCCTGTCCACGGTTCTCTGACCGTCCAGGACAGTCTCGAGCAAAGTGGCCCATCTTGCCACAACAGGTGCAAGCCCCCTTTACCTTCCAAAACTCTCCACCGTGATGCCTTCCGCATGAAGGACACTCCAGCCTATCACTTGAGGCCTTGCCCCCTTCGGCTGTGTCCCTTGTTCTCTTCCGGTCGCTTCCGGATCCACTAGAAGCCGTGTGGCCCCTAGACTTCAGCTTGGCCTCTTCGGCCAAGTTAGTCTCCACCATAGCCATGCGTTCCACCAGTTCAGACACTGTCTGGAAGTGAGCAACGGAGCAATAGGTTCGAAGTTCGACCCTTAGGCCTCGAACAAACCTACATATCTGTACCGTCTCCTCCTCCAACTCCTTGCCCACATATCGTCTGAGCCGGTTGAACTTCTCTTCGTACTCACGTATTGTCATGCGTCCTTGAGTCAAGTCTAGAAACTGAGACTCCAGACGGTTCCAAGCTTCAGCCGGGAAGTATTTGTGGTTGAACTCCACCTCGAAGTCTGAGAACCGCTCAATTGTCCCATTGGTGCGTTTGTCCAGAGTTAACCACCAGTTATGTGCATCACCTTCCAGGAAGTGAAGCGCAATGTCCTTCTTGTACTCCTCTGGGCAACGAGTTGAGCTGAAATTCTGAGCCAAACTGCTCCTCCACTCGTCTGCCTCAATGGGATCAGAACTACCAGCAAACTGCTTGGAGATGTGAGCTAGAAGGCTCAAGTAATCGACTCTCCTAACTGGACGAGCTGGTCGATCGATCTCCATTACCTCAGCTTCGACCGTAGCTCGGTCCTCGACCGTCCTGGCAGCTGTTCGAGCTACACCAGCTGCTGTCCTAGCTGCTCTTTGAGTTGCCTGAACTGTGGCCTTAGATGGGGTGAAAGCCAACATCTGAGTGTCCATGGCCTTAACCACATCCATCACCTCGTGCATAGATGGCTCGACCAACTCCTCCACCCCATCTCCAGGTCCGGTCTCGTCTCCTGCATGGGAGGAATCACCTTCCTCCTCCCGTACCTCTTCTTGTTGCTCGCCCAGGTTATCCACCTGAACCTCAGTAGGCAGGAACATCGCTAAGGGTTCCCCGGTCTCCTCATTAACCAGCCCCGTCTGGGTTGGTAACACTTGAGTGGGGTTGGCCCCATCTCCTATGACCGGTCCAGAACCACCAGCAGATTCCTTGCCCTTCCGGGACTTAGTCCGCTTAGTTTCCTTAGGCAAAAACGCTTAGTGTTAGTCCAAACGTATAAACCTCATCTCATGATTAGAACTAAGCAAAACAACATCAAACCAAACAAACACAAACAACCCGTGAGACCCAGCAACCAGACGTGTGGTGAACACATAACCCAAACCAATCCTAGAATCAAGCATGCTCTGATACCGACTTGTAAGACCCGATCCCGGCTCTTAAGCCCAAACTGATCTGCATCCTTAACCTTTCAATCTAAGTCCGAGTGAACCAAGTTTTAAGTCTTATCTTTAAATTCAATTCAATTCAATTCAACTGAGGTTCAATACAATAAATCTAAACAAGGAAACATAAGGGGCAAATCAATTGTATAAATATAAACTGAGATTCATACATCATTCTTAGGTTCGTCCTAATAAGTTATACACACCTGGTCTAACATAAGTTCACAAGTTGCACAATAGGCTATCAGTATTTCACATCTATCTACAATGACCCATTCACTACACATCTTCCCATGGCCTGAGACTTCACGGTGCCTTTCCCTTACCACGGTCCATGTCCTATCCTGAAACCACACAAGACACAATGCACATTCATAAGGACGATATCCTAACATCAAGTCTAGATAAGCATGGTTCGGCTACTTAGAATCTATAACCTGTCCAAACCAACATACTCAAATAAATTCCCAAAAACTAATTAAAATTCATGATAATCCCTGATAAATCCCAACTAAGAGATTCCCATAAACAGTTTCCAACGAAACACACTAGAACATCCAAATCCGACCATGAACAGTCTGGCCAAAGGCCAAGGACTTGGATACTGAACCGGCCAGGGCCTTGGTTCAGTGTTCCCTGTATCAACAGAACAAACGAACACAATAATCTGATAGGACAAGCAAATCTAAAGAGATAGGGAGAGTAGATGTAGGCGCATACCAAACCGGCCACAAGCCCGATCGGATCATCAGCCGGCTAGGGCCGATCGCTTGCCGTCCGCACCACTGACCTTAGGCGTTCTCTCCCCAGGCGCCAGCTCCTTCTCTTTGTCCTTCTCTCTGTCTTTCTGTCTTGTATCCATGATAGAACCAAAATAAGGATCACTCTTTCGGTAAGGTTGATATGAACTCAGATCCGAGAGGATTGAGAACTGATGGATCGAGGGGTGACACTAAGGGTTGCGGAATAGCCCAAAGATACTACCAGACTTCGATCGTTGCCGGATGTGACGCACCAGTCCAACAAAAGAAGGATCGAAACTTGGAGATCACCTCACCAAGAAACTAAGAAGTGTTCTAAACAAAGAACAAAGAGAGTAAAAACTTAAAAGAATGAAAGCAAAATGAAATTATCTTATTCAGATCTGATGTTTACATTATATAGAAGTTCTAGTCAAAGGACTTAAAGAAAAATGTGGGAAATCTAAACATAGAAAATGATAAAATTGACCAGATCTGGTCAAGGCACGAAATCACACTTTGACTGGCGAAAAACCCTTCAAATTCCGTCCAGGTTCATTGTATCCTGAAGCATGTCCTACGGACTGGGCCAGTACACAAGCAGGACAGTCCAAAGTAGCCAGTTTTAAAGTGTCATGGCCTATCTTGAGTTCCACTCGTCCGAATCGAAATCTGTCTTGACCGTTGCTCTTAAAATGCCAATCAGTACGGGAAATATGAGCTCCAGTTTGGTGAATTCGATCGTCTGGACATGGGTATTGATGAAGCCTCAAACTGGTCGTACGGGCAGTACGTACATCACAAAATTGAGTTGCGATGGACTGGAGAAGAATTGGTACGTCCGTTTCAGATTTTGGCTCGATCGTTGGTCTTAGAATAACAAACAGTGCGGTAAAGCCAAGCTTCAGTTTGGTGAATTCCATCATCAGGTCATGGATAATGTTAGAGCTCCAATACGCACATCCGGGCGGTACATGCGGTACTGTCCAGAAATGTATAGCAATGACCTAACTCAGGATTCGTGTGTCCGAATGCGATTCCGTCTCGACTGTTCTTCATCAAATGGAAAACAGGACGGTGAAGACAAAGTCCAGTACAGTGAAATCGATCATCTGGCCATGGTTCCAGCCAAAGCTCCGATCCGGATGCATGTGGGACAGTCCAATACAGTGTCCGGTCAGTCTGGTCAGTATGGTGAAAAACATGAACCTCAGTTGAAATCTTCAGAACGTTCTGATCTCCATGTTGGTTCGGCTCCATGTACTGATCCGGGGACCGCAGTCTATCATTCCCTCCTTCTTCAAAAGGATTTGTCCTCAAATCCAATGTAACTATATCAAAAAGAGATAAATCAGATACAAAGGAATTAAAATTCAAGGGAAATTCAGTAAATGAATAGAATGGACAGAAACTTCCTTGGAGTTTTGAAGTCATTTTTATCAAGGAATTCCAAGTACTTTGGCGTCCATTGGTGCTTGCTCTCCTTAGAAACTGATCATGCTTATCATGTTTATTCAAAGCAACTAGAGAAACCACATCAAATCTGCCAAAGAAATAATCAAAGGGTTTCTCTATCTTTAGGACATCAAGATCAGGATCCAAGCCATTAGGATAATCATCAAGCACGTGGGCAAGCATCAAACAAGTAAGCTGATCACCAAAAATTGGTTTATCAATTTTAAAATTAGGTCAAGCTGATAAACGGTCAGGAAAAGAAAGAGACAATGCCAAATTTGAAAAATTATCATCATGAACGAAATTAAAAAAATTCTTTGGCCTAAGAAATTTTAGTTCATTCTTTTTCCTACACCAAATCTCTTTCAAAGCACGGCTCAATGAAATCAATTCATGAAAAGGTTTGAGCAAAACGTTTTTCAACCAAGTAAGAATATGTTTTCTTTTTGAAATTCTCGGTTTCAAAACATTTTCATGAAGAGTAGAAGCAATCAACTCATGATCCTTAAAGTGCTTTTGGTTTAGACAGGAGAATGACTGAGGAAACACCTTTGGTTCAAGGAGGATCGGTTTTGGCTCAGGCCGATTCTTTATGGGGCATGAATCTCCTTTAGAAATCTGGTACTCGCGGATAGATGGACTGAAGAACCTCCGGTTTGGTAAATTCATAACTTCTTCATCCGTGACGATTTTCATGCGATTCCAAGCCTCAGTGAATCCTTGATGAGTTGGCTTTCTTTTAAAATTGGATTCAAGACAAAAGACCTTCGTACTGTTGCGATATCGTTCTTGGACTGAACCTCTGTCGCTGGCATCAAGGTAGCCGGTTTCAACAAAGCTTCTCCAAAACTCAGGCTGTTGGGCACGGTCAATGCTTTCAATTCTTAGAGGCTGAACCTGTCTTTCCTGTATACTCAAAATAAACACTAAAAGACCAGGATCAAATGTGCAAGATAAATATTTGTTCAAATCACAAATCAAGATATCTTTTCCAAGAACAAATTGCACATTTTTCAGCCTTTCAAGGTGCTCATCAAATTATATATTACAGACAAGAATTTTATCAAGATATGCAACAACAATATTCATTTTCAAGATGGGCATATCCTTCCCAACATCTGAACACACAAGCTTAAGTTCAGTTTGAGAATCATTTATCAAAAGTTCAAGGCATTTCTCAAAGAATGTGTTGTAAACCAAAATTTCATCAGAACTCAAGACAACACCATTATCACGAAATGATCTCAGAAAATGCCAAGTCTTATCAGTTTCAAAACTCAAGAGATCAGGCTGCAAAACAGAATCACAAAAATCAAGTTCACAAAAACCAGTTTCAGTTTCAAGTGAATTCTGTTCCTGCATTTTTTTAATTAAGAAATCGTCCAAGTCCAGAGAAGATGCAAACAAATCATCAGTGATCAGTCTATGCCTATAAGAGTTCAGATCAAAGCTATTTTCTTTCAAAACAAACGAATCAAAAGACTTTGTAGCACAAAAATGAGTTTGTTTAAAATCAAGCTCAAGATAATTTTCAAAATGATCAAAAACTTTGATTTGTTCCAGGGACTGATCAAAGCTCAAAATAATTTCAGAACTGATGCCAAGGTCAGTTTGAAAACGTTGCTGATCAAGAAATTTATCAGGTTCAAAGATTTTAAAAGAATTAATCATGTTTCCAAAAACAGATTTTGAAAAACAATTTTCTTTTATCTTATCAAGACCAAAACGAATCACATCAAGAGAACTGATCTTATCAAACATGTCAGACAGAGAAATAACTAATTCAGATTTCTCACAGTGCTCTTGAAGATCAGGAAGCAAAGGGGCAGGAGACGAAGGAACAATAGTTGTGCCGGAATCAAAGCAAAGATGGCTCTCCATAAAGGTAGATATGATGCTTGTTGCTTCTTCATCAAGGACTGGATCAGGTTCGTCCTCCACAACAAAGATAGGTTCTGGGACTTCATCCAAAGATATCCAAGTGTCAAGACATGGGCACTGATGTGGAATATCCAGTGGCTCTTCCTCAAAAACCTGTTGAGACAAAACAAGGCTACTCGGATGCTCCGGTTGTAAAACAGTTAGTTCTACATTAACCTGTTCATTAGCATTTATAAACTCAGATTCAAGATATGGAAGATCACAACTTTCTTCACAAGACATCAAACTTTCAATTGGTTCTTCATCAGCTTCATCAAATATGGGTGAAGAATCTGAAAAATCTTTAAATTCTTCAAAACAATTTTCAGATTCACCTTGGGTTTTCTTACTGATGGAAAAGGATGGCTCAGCTACTGGGGCACGTGTGGATGTGCTCTTCTTTTGGCTCTTGCTGACGTCCTTGAGGGCTTTGTCCACACCCTTCACAAAGTTATCACAAAATTGTTGGACATCAAACTGAAGCAATCGCCTTCTTGGATCAGATTCACCTTTGGATGTATTGACATGCTCAATGCTCCACCTGTTTGGTTTTTCCTGCACACTAACACACTCATCAAAATAATTCAAAGAAGATTTAAATGAAGATTGAGAGGCTGATGGTTGTGAGGCTTTCTCCTTGGTATTTCTCCGGTGAAGACCAAACATCTTATTCCTGAAATAATTACTCAACACAAAGGTTAGATAAATCCTCACACACTCAAGTGTTTATCCTCACCCACTCAAGTGTTTCTCTCAGATTTAGGTGATCACACACAAGTTTCTACTCAATGTTCTAAGAGAACAAATCAAAGAATCTCAATGGGCAAATCCAAGCAAACAAGGGAATTGCTGAAGATAGAAAGATAAGAGATTTTTTTTTTTTTAATTTTTGAAATCCGTTTTAACCACCTCAAAGGCTGGATTTCTCCTCAGCTAGCAGGCTTTCTCTTCCACCACCAATCCACAAAAGAAACTTTGAACTTTTTCTATATTTTTTTTTTCTTTTTTGAATCAAATCGTAAATCTTTTTTTTTATATGGATGGTAATGAGGGGCCCAGATTTAAGAAAGGTAGAAGAAGAAGTGTTTATAAGAAAATAGAAGATGGGAAAGATGAATGAAATAGACAATACCGGAAGAGTGGCTCTGATACCACTTGATAGAACCAAAATAAGGATGACTCTTTCGGTAAGGTTGATATGAACTCAGATCCTAGAGGATTGAGAACTGATGGATCGAGGGGTGACACTAAGGGTTGCGGAATAGCCCAAAGATACTACCAGACTTCGATCGTTGCCGGATGTGACGCACCGGTCCAACAAAAGAAGGATCAAAACTTGGAGATAACCTCACCAAGAAACTAAGAAGTGTTCTAAACAAAGAACAAAGAGAGTAAAAATTCAAAAGAATGAAAGCAAAACGAATTTATCTTATTTAGATCTGATGGGTACATTATATAGAGATTCTAGTCAAAGGACTTAAAGAAAATTGTGGGAAATCTAAACATAGAAAATGATAAAATTGACCAGATCTAGTCAAGGCACGAAATCACACTTTAACTGGTGAAAAACCCGTCAAATTCAGTCCAGGTTCATTGTGTCCTGAAGCATGTCCTACGGACTGGGCCAGTACACAAGCAGGACAGTCCAAAGTAGCCAGTTTTGAAGTGTCACGGCCTATCTTGAGTTCCACTCTTCCGAATCCAAATATGTCTTGACCGTTGCTCTTAAAATGCCAATCAATACAGGAAATACGAGCTCCAGTTTGGTGAATTCGATCGTCTGGACATGGGTATTGATGAAGCTTCAAACTGGTCGTACGGGCAGAACGTGCGGTACTGTACAGAATTGAGTTGCGATGGACTGGAGAAGAATTGGTACGTCCGTTTCGGATTCTGGCTCGATTGTTGGTCTTAGAATAACAAACAGTGCGGTAAAACCAAGCTTAAGTTCGGTGAATTCCATCATCAGGTCGTGGATAATGTTGGAGCTCCAATACGGACATCCGGGCGGTACATGCGGTACTGTCCAGAAATGTATAGCAATGACCTAACTCAGGATTTGTGTGTCCGAATGCGATTCCGTCTCGACTGTTCTTCATCAAATGGAAAACAGGATGGTGAAGACAAAGTCCAGTACAGTGAAATCGATCATCTGGCCATGGTTCCAGCCAAAGCTCCCATCCGGATGCATGTGGGACAGTCCAGTACAGTGTCCGGTCAGTCTGGTCAGTATGGTGAAAAATATGAAACTCAGTTGAAATCTTCAGAACCTTCTGATCTCCATGCTGGTTCGGCTCCATGTACTGATCCGTGGAACGCAGTCTATCAATCCATCTCCTCAGGCCTTGCTTCACACGATCCGGTTTCTCCTGGATCAGCCAAGCCTCTCGCCAGTTCTCTCCTTGGATCGCCGGTACTCTCTTCTCTTTTTGGGGTTTGTCTCTCACGATTTTGGCAGAGGTTCCCCTTAAGAATTTTGTGTCAAATTCTGGATCCAGGGCTCTGTATTTATAGAGAGAGGGAGTCGGAACTGCCATGGGCCCGAAGGGGTGGGAGTTGTAACCGAAAAGATGTCTCTCTCTCCCTTGCAACCGTTCGGCAATAACTGCCCCCAACCGGTCCTCAACTGCCTCCAACTGCTCCTGTCCCTGTCGGTTCTCTACCCTGAAGCCAAGGCTAAGCCCTTTAACTGACCGTCCATACCGTGGCTGCACCATCTAACCAAACCACCATAACCGTTCTTGTAACCGCCCCAACCGTCCCGGACATGAGAACTCGGCCCAGCTGAGTTGAGCTGACTGCTAGCTGGTCCCAGCTGAGTGAGCTAGTCCTTCTAGCTCCATGAGGTGATGCATACTAACTGAGCCCCCATTGAGCTTCCCTGATCTGCCCAAGCTCGGCCGCTGTCCCGTCCAGCTCCCACATCACTCTTCCAGCTCTATTAAACCCATTCTTTCTTCACCCTGGTTAAGTCTCAACACTTCGATGCCCTTAACCCTATGTCTAAGCCATGATACGCTTGTCTACTGGTCAAATGACCTGACTGGTGCGTCTCCCCGCACCATGGCTCGTCCCAACGATCCTATCTCAGTGTGGGGACATGACACTTTGGGTGATTTTGGCCCAAGTGGGCTGTCTGTTAAGTACACACATGACGTCTGTGGCTGTCCGCCAGCACACACAGGACGTCCGTGGCTGTCCGCCAGCACACACAGGATGTCTGTGGCTGTCCGTGTGTATGTGGGTGTCTGCCAACACACACAAGACGTCCGGGGATGTCCGTCAGCACACACAGGACGTCTGTGTGTGTCCATCAGCACACACAGGACGTCCGTGTGTGTCTGTCAGCATAGACAAGACGTCCGTGTGTGTTCGTGTGTATCCGTCAGCACACAGAGGACGTCTGTGGCTGTCCATCAGTACACATATCAGCACGCTGGTCCTTGGACTCAGCAGGCTTACCCTTCCCGTGGACTGTTTGGGTGATTTTGGCCCACGTGGGCTGTCTGTTCAGTACACACAGGACGTCTGTGGCTGTCCATCAGTACACATATCAGCACGCTGGTCCTTGGACTCAGCATGCTTACCCTTCCCGTGGACTGTTTGGGTGATTTTGGCCCACGTGGGCTGTCTGTTCAGTACACACAGGTGGTCCGTGGGTGTCTGCTGGCAGACATAGGATGTCCATGGCTGTCTGTGGCTGTCCGTCAGCACACACATGACGTCTGTGGCTGTCCGTGTGTGTCCGTGTGTGTCCGTCAGCAGACACAGGACGTCTGTGGCTGTCCATCAGTACACATATCAGCACGCTGGCCCTTCCCATGGACTGTTCGGGTGATTTTGGCCCACGTGGGCTGTCTGTTCAGTACACACAAGACGTCTGTGGGTGTCTGTCAGCACACACATGACGTCTTTGGCTGTCCGTGTGTGTCCTTCAACACACAGAAGATGTCCGTGGTTGTCAATCAGTACACATATCAGCACGTTGGTCCTTGGACTCAGCACTCTGACCCTTCCCTTGGACTGTTCGGGTGATTTTGGCCTACATGGGCTGTCTGTTCAGTACACACAGGACGTCTGTGGGTGTCCGCAAGCAAACACAGGACGTCCGTGGCTGTCCGTGTGTGTCTGTGTGTTTCCGTCAGCACACACAGGACGTCTGTGGCTGTCCATCAGTACACATATCAGCACGCTGGTCCTTGGACTCAGCACGCTGGCCCTTCCCGTGGACTGTTCGGGTGATTTTGGCCCACGTGGGCTGTCTGTTCAGTACACACAGGACGTCCGTGGGTGTCCGTCAGCACACACATGACGTCTGTGGCTGTCCGTGTGTGTCCTTCAACACATAGAGGACGTCCGTGGTTGTCAATCAGTACACATATCAGCACGTTGGTCCTTGGACTCAGCACTCTGACCCTCCCCTTGGACTGTTCGGGTGATTTTGGCCTACATGGGCTGTCTGTTCAGTACACACAGGACGTTTGTGGGTGTCCGCAAGCAAACACAGGACGTCCGTGGCTGTCCGTGTGTGTCTGTGTGTTTCCGTCAGCACACACAGGACGTCTGTGGCTGCCCATCAGTACACATATCAGCACGTTGGTCTTTGGACTCAGCACGCTGGCCCTTCCCGTGGACTGTTTGGGTGATTTTGGCCCACGTGGGCTGTCTGTTCAGTACACACAGGACGTCCGTGGGTGTCCGCCAACACACACAGGACGTCCGTGGCTGTCCGTGGCTGTCCGTCAGCACACACATGACGTCCGTGGCTGTCCGTGTGTGTCTGTATGTGTCCTTCAGCACACAGAGGACGTCCGTGGCTGTCCATCAGTACACATATCAGCACGTTGGTCCTTGGACTCAGCATGATGACCCTTCTTGTGGACTGTTCGGGTGATTTTGGCGTACGTGGGCTGTCTGTTCAGTACACACAGGACGTCCGTGAGTGTCCGCCAGCACAGACAGGACGTCCGTGGCTGTCCGTGTGTATCAGTGTGTTTCCGTCAGCACACACAGGAAGTCTGTGGCTGTCCATGAGTACACATATCAGCACGTTGGTCTTTGGACTCAGCACGCTGGCCCTTCCCGTGCACTGTTTGGCTGATTTTGGCCCACGTGGGCTGTCTGTTCAGTACACAAAGGACGTCTGTGGGTGTCCGCCAGCACACACAGGACGTCCGTGGCTGTCCGTCAGCACACACATGACGTCCGTGGCTGTCCGTGTCTGGCTGTGTGTATCCTTCAGCACACAGAGGATGTCTGTGGCTCTCCATCAATACACATATCAGTACACACAGGACGTCCGTGGGTGTCCGTCAGCACACACATGACGTTTGTGGCTGTCCGTGTGTGTCCTTCAACACATAGAGGACGTCCGTGGTTGTCAATCAGTACACATATCAGCACGTTGGTCCTTGGACTCAGCACTCTGACCCTTCACTTGGACTGTTCGGGTGATTTTGGCCTACATGGGCTGTCTGTTCAGTACACACTGTTCAGTACACACAGGACGTTTGTGGGTGTCTGCAAGCAAACACAGGACGTCCGTTGCTGTCCGTGTGTGTCTGTGTGTTTCCGTCAGCACACACAGGACACCTGTGGCTGCCCATCAGTACACATATCAGCACGTTGGTCTTTGGACTCAGCACGCTGGCCCTTCCCGTGGACTGTTTGGGTGATTTTGGCCCACGTGGGCTGTCTTTTCAGTACACACAGGACGTCCGTGGGTGTCCGCCAACACACACAGGACGTCCGTGGCTGTCTGTGGCTGTCCGTCAGCACACACATGACGTTCGTGGCTGTCCGTGTGTGTCTGTATGTGTCCTTCAGCACACAGAGGACGTCCGTGGCTGTCCATCAGTACACATATCAGCACGTTGGTCCTTGGACTCAGCATGATGACCCTTCTTGTAGACAGTTCGGGTGATTTTGGCCTACGTGGGCGGTCAGTACACACAGTACGTCCGTGGGTGTCTGCCAGCACACACAGGACGTCTGTGGCTGTCCGTGTGTATCCGTGTGTATCCGTCAACACACATAGGACGGCTGTGGCTGTCCATCAGTACACATATCAGCACGTTGGTCTTTGGACTCAGCACGCTGGCCCTTCCCGTGGACTGTTTGGGTGATTTTGGCCCACATGGGCTGTCTGTTCAGTACACACAAGACGTCTATGGGTGTCCGCCAGCACACACAGGACATCCCTGGCTATCCATGGCTGTCCGTCAGCACACACAGGACATCCGTGGCTGTCCGTGTGTGTCTGTGTGTATCCGTCAGCACACACATGATGTCCGTGTGTGTCCGTCAGCACACACAGGACGTCCGTGGCTGTCCGTGTGTGTCCGTGTGTGTCCGTCAGCACACACATGACGTCCTTGGCTGTCCATTAGTACACATATCAGCACGTTGGTCCTTGGACTCAGCACGCTGGCCCTTCCCGTGGACTGTTTCGATGATTTTGGCCTACGTGGGCTGTCTATTCAGTACACACAAGACATCCGTGGGTGTCCGCCAGAAGACATAGGACATCCGTGCCTGTCCGTGCCAGTGTGTGGCTGTCCGTCAGCACACACAGGACGTGCGTGGCTGTCCGTGTGTGTCTGTCTGTGTCCGTCAGCACACACATGACGTCCGTGGCTGTCCATCAGTACACTTATCAGCATGTTGGTCCTTGGACTCAGCATGTTGGCCCTTCCCGTTGACTGTTTGGGTGATTTTAGCCCACGTGGGCTGTCTGTTCAGTACACACAAGACATCCGTGGGTGTCCACCAGCACACACCGGACGTCCGTCGCTATCTGTCAGCACACACAGGACGTCCGTGTCTGTCCGTGTGTATTCATGGGTGTCCGCCAGCACACACAGGACGTCTGTGGTTGTCCGTCAGCACACCTAGGACGTTTGTGTGTGTCCGTCAGCACACACGACGGCCGTGTGTGTCTGTGTGTGTCCATCAGCACACACAGGACATCCGTGGCTGTCCATCAGTACACATATCAGCACGCTGGTCCTTGGACTCAGCACGCTGGCCTTTTCCGTGGACTGTTCGGGTTATTTTGGCCCACGTGGGCTGTTTGTTCAGTACTCACAGGACGTCCGTGGGCGTCCGCCAGCAAACACAGGACGTCCGTGGCTGTGAGTGTCTATCTGTCAGCACACACAAGACATCCATGGCTGTCTATGTGTGTCAGTGTGTGTCCGTCTGCACATATAGGACGTCCATGGCTGTCCATCAGTAGACATATCAGCATTCACCTCCTTGGACTCAGCACGCTGGCCCTTCCCGTGGACTGTTTGGCTGATTTTGGCCCACGTGGGCTGTCTGTTCAGTACACACATAACGTCTGTGGGTGTCCGCCAGCACACACAGGACGTCTGTGGCTGTTCGTGTGTGTCCGTGTGTGTCCGTCTGTGTCCTTCAGCACACACAGGATGTCCGTGGCTGTCCATCAGTACACATATCAGCACTTTGGTCCTTGGACTCAGCAAGTTGGTCCTTGGACTCAGCACGCTGGCCCTTCCTGTGGAATGTTTGGGTGATTTTGGCCCACGTGGGCTGTCTGTTCAGTACATACAGGACATCCGTGGGTGTCCGTCAGCACACACAGGACGTTCGTGTGTGTTGGTCAGCACACATAGGACGTCCATGGTTGTCCGTGTGTGTCCGTGTCTGTACATCAGCACACAGGACGTCTGTGGCTGTCCATCAGTACACATATCAGCACGTTGGTCCTTGGACTCAGCACGCTGGCCCATCCGGGGACTGTTTGGGTGATTTTAGCCCACGTGGGCTGTTTGTTCAGTACAAAGAGGACTTCCCTGGGTGTCTGTCACGCCCCCAATCCTGAATAGGATTGTTGGGACGGCCATGGTTCGAGGAAACGTACAAGCCAGTCTTGAGACATCAAGGCAAGCGTTCCATGGTCGAGAAAGAAGGTTAAGGATATAAGGAAACTTAGACTTAACCTTATACGAGCTAAGTGTTAGCTAGGACGAGTAAGACGGTAGCTAGGACGAAGTGGACGAGTAGCTTGGCCAGCTCAAGGAAGCTAGGTTCAGTTTACTCCAGCTCAGTCCCTACTAAGTCAGCTCCACTAGCTGGACAACTAGCTCACTCAGCTGAGGCAGCCGAGTGTCAGCTCATCTCAGCTAGACGGACTGTCCGGGCTTTAGGCCGATGGTCCGGGTCTGGGTCAGTGGCGGGCTGGGAGGTCCGGCCATGAGGCCATGGGCTGTTGGGACCTTGGGCAAGGCTGTGGGCTGTGTCCAGAAGGCCTAGGGCGTGGGTTGGGCTTGTGGCCGACCCCAAACCCAATCAGAAAGGGCGAAGGGATGCAAGTGGCCGAAAGGGGGCAACTCTTGGCCGATGGTGCCCATTCGCTAGCAAGTCGTGCCTGTTCGTGGGGCAAGACTTACCCCCTCGTTTTCTATAAATATGGGGGCTCTCTGGTCGATTTTATTATCCAATTCCAGAGTAAAATACTCAGAGAAAACATAGAGAGAAAGAAAGAGAGAAAGAGAGAGTTCCGGCCAAGAGAAAGGCCGATTGTGGTGGTGTTGTGTTCCGGCGACTCTGATCGTTTGAGAACTAACCCCGGTCAAGAATGGGAGATCAAGACAAGGAGAAGAGCATGGAGAACCCAGACGTGGTTCACAAGGTATGTGATGGGCCGTGGCACCATCAGACCGAACGGACGGTCCATGCGACCGCACCGCGGCTCTGGTCGGTATCCTAAGTCCCATCCGGCTCTCCTTATCTATTTCAATTCGTTTCTCTTCTCTTCTCTCTGGTTAAACACGAAGGGTTGTGTTGGTTGAGTCCAAGGGACACGTCCCTAGGCTTTGGCCGAACATAACTAGACCGCTAACCTTGACACGGGTCGGTTAGACGGATGATCCGATCGCACCAAGACTGGGCGGTTAGGACGAACGGTTGGGAATGACCCAAAGGGCACGAGTTGTCAAGAGTCATGAGTGTTCAAAGGTTGCGAGTTGCCAAAGGGTGTCAGGGACCAAAAGGTACGAGTTACCAAAGGTTGCGAACATCAAAAGGTACGAGAACCAGGAGGCACGATTGGCCAAAGGGTGCATGTTCCAAATGTTGTCTTTCGGGACAGGTTAGGACCGATCCTTATGGATCAGCCTATGGCTTGTCTAGTTAAGACAAGGTCACGGTTTGTCTTAGCCAAGGTAGAGTCGCAAGGTCTGACCGGTTGCTAAGCCTTCCGGATTAGGCTTGAGGCTTACTAGGCCGATTGGATCCAGGCCTAAGGCCGGATCAGGTAAGGGAGTCCGTTGGGCCATTGAGCCGGACTCCATTGGCCGGTCGCACCTAGATTCTATCCGGATAGACGGATTGGTTTTTGGGGACGATCCGGATCTGTTCGTGTGTTCTGTTATCTATTCTGGACTATCTATCTGATTCTAAGTCAAGGGGTGGTTGGTTGTATGACTTAGGATACGGTAGGTAGGTTCATACGTTTTTGTGATTATGTTGACTGAGGTTTATCTAAGTTCTAGGAACCAAGCCAAGCATGGTAGAATCAATCCGTTCTATTCTCGGTTATGATTAATGCTTATCTGGTTGTGGTTTCAGGAACTAAGGATGGTTCTGGTCAAGCCAAGGAGCCGTGAAGGCTCGGTCAGTGAGAGGCTGTGTAACGTGTGGTTAGATGATGCTAGAGATGAACTAGTGATTGTCTATGAGACTGTTAAGAAGTTGTGTGTTGAATCTCATGTTTCTAAGTAATACAAAGTTTATACATTGTTATTCCGCTGTGCAATCTGTTCCTTGGTTTATGAACCTCATATTCGAATATGACTTAGTAACTAATAGACATCAAAATGGATCAAACGAGCAAAGAAATTAATAAGTAAGCCTTCGGACTCCATCAGGTCGAGAGGCCAGGGTTCGGGTCTTACAGTGTCCGCCAGCACACACAGTACGTCCGTGGCTGTTCGTGGCTGTCCGTTAGCACACATAGGACGTCCGTGGCTGTCCGTGTGGGTCTGTGTGTGTCCGTGTGTGTCCGTCAACACACACAGGACGTCCGTGGCTGTCCATCTGTACACATATCAGCACGCTGGTCCTTGGACTCAGCACGCTGGCCTTTCCCGTGGACTGTTCAGGTGATTTTGGCCCATGTGGGCTGTCTGTTCAGTATACACAGGTTGTCTGTGGCTGTCCATCAGCACACACAAGACATCCATGGTTGTCCGTGTGTGTCAGTGTGTGTCCGTGGGTCTCCGTCAGCACACACAGGACATCTATGGCTGTCCATCAGTAAACATATCAGCACGCTGGTCCTTGGACTCTGCACGCTGGCCCTTCCCGTCGACTGTTTGGGTGATTTTGACCCACGTGGGCTGTCTGTTCAGTACACACAGGACATCCGTGGGTGTCCGTCAGCACACACATGACGTCCGTGTGTGTCCGTTAGCACACACAGGTCATCCGTGGCTGTTCGTGTGTGTCCGTCAGCACACACAGGACGTCTGTGGCTGTCCATGGGTGTCCGTCAGCACACACATGACGTTCGTGTGTGTCCGCCAGCACATAAGGGACGTTCGTAGCTGTCCGTGTGTGTGTCCTTGTGTTTCCGTCAGCACACACAGGACGTCTGTGGCTGTCCATCAGTACACATATCAGCACGCTGGTCCTTGGACTCAGCACGCTGGCCCTTCCCGTGGACTGTTCGGGTGATTTTGGCCCACGTGGGCTGTTTGTTCAGTACACACAGGACGTCCGTGGGTGTCCGTCAGCACACACATGACGTCTGTGGCTGTCCGTGTGTGTCCTTCAACACATAGAGGACGTCCGTGGTTGTGAATCAGTACACATATCAGCACGTTGGTCCTTGGACTCAGCACTCTGACCCTTCCCTTGGACTGTTCGGGTGATTTTGGCCTACATGGGCTGTCTGTTCAGTACACACAGGACGTTTGTGGGTGTCCGCAAGAAAACACAGGACGTCCGTGGCTGTCCGTGTGTGTCTGTGTGTTTCCGTCAGCACACACAGGACGTCTGTGGCTGCCCATCAGTACACATATCAGCACGTTGGTCTTTGGACTCAGCACGCTGGCCCTTCCCGTGGACTGTTTGGGTGATTTTGGCCCACGTGGGCTGTCTGTTCAGTACACACAGGACGTCCGTGGGTGTCCGCCAACACACACAGGACGTCCGTGGCTGTCCGTGGCTGTCCGTCAGCACACACATGACGTCTGTGGCTGTCCGTGTGTGTCTGTATGTGTCCTTCAGCACACAGAGGACGTCCGTGGCTGTCCATCTGTACACATATCAGCACGTTGGTCCTTGGACTCAGCATGATGACCCTTCTTGTGGACTGTTCGGGTGATTTTGGCCTACGTGGGCTGTCTGTTCAGTACACACAGGACGTCCGTGGGTGTCCGCCAGCACAGACAAGACGTCCGTGGCTGTCCCTGTGTATCAGTGTGTTTCCGTCAGCACACACAGGAAGTCTGTGGCTGTCCATGAGTACACATATCAGCACGTTGGTCTTTGGACTCAGCACGCTGGCCCTTCCCGTGCACTGTTTGGCTGATTTTGGCCCACGTGGGCTGTCTGTTCAGTACACAAAGGACGTCTGTGGGTGTCCGCCAGCACACACAGGATGTCCGTGGCTGTCCGTGGCTGTCCGTCAGCACACACATGACGTCCGTGGCTGTCCGTGTCTGTCTGTGTGTATCCTTCAGCACACAGAGGATGTCCGTGGCTCTCCATCAATACACATATCAGTACACACAGGACGTCCGTGGGTGTCCGTCAGCACACACATGACGTCTGTGGCTGTCCGTGTGTGTCCTTCAACACATAGAGGACGTCCGTGGTTGTCAATCAGTACACATATCAGCACGTTGGTCCTTGGACTCAGCACTCTGACCCTGCACTTGGACTGTTCGGGTGATTTTGGCCTACATGGGCTGTCTGTTCAGTACACACTGTTCAGTACACACAGGACGTTTGTGGGTGTCCGCAAGCAAACACAGGACGTCAGTGGCTGTCCGTGTGTGTCTGTGTGTTTCCGTCAGCACACACAGGACGTCTGTGGCTGCCCATCAGTACACATATCAGCACGTTGGTCTTTGGACTCAGCACGCTGGCCCTTCCCGTGGACTGTTTGGGTGATTTTGGCCCACGTGGGCTGTCTGTTCAGTACACACAGGACGTCCGTGGGTGTCCGCCAACACACACAGGACGTCCGTGGCTGTCCGTGGCTGTCCGTCAGCACACACATGACATCTGTGGCTGTCCGTGTGTGTCTGTATGTGTCCTTCAGCACACAGAGGACGTCCGTGGCTGTCCATCAGTACACATATCAGCACGTTGGTCCTTGGACTCAGCATGATGACCCTTCTTGTAGACAGTTCGGGTGATTTTGGCCTACATGGGCGGTCTGGTCAGTACACACAGTACGTCCGTGGGTGTCTGCCAGCACACACAGGACGTCTGTGGCTGTCCGTGTGTATCCGTGTGTATCCGTCAACACACATAGGACGGCTGTGGCTGTCCATCAGTACACATATCAGCACGTTGGTCTTTGGACTCAGCACGCTGGCCCTTCCCGTGGACTGTTTGGGTGATTTTGGCCCACATGGGCTGTCTGTTCAGTACACACAAGACGTCTATTGGTGTCCGCCAGCACACACAGGACATCCCTGGCTATCCATGGCTGTCCGTCAGCACACACAGGACATCCGTGGCTGTCCGTGTGTGTCTGTGTGTATCCGTCAGCACACACATGATGTCCGTGTGTGTCTGTGTGTGTCCGTCAGCACACACATGACGTCCTTGGCTGTCTATTAGTACACATATCAGCACGTTGGTCCTTGGACTCAGCACGCTGGCCCTTCCCGTGGACTGTTTCGATGATTTTGGCCTACGTGGGCTGTCTATTCAGTACACACAAGAAATCCGTGGGTGTCCGCCAGAAGACATAGGACCTCCGTGCCTGTCCGTGCCAGTGTGTGGCTGTCCGTCAGCACACACAGGACGTGCGTGGCTGTCCGTGTGTGTCCGTGTGTGTCTGTCTGTGTCCGTCAGCACACACATGACGTCCGTGGCTGTCCATCAGTACACTTATCAGCATGTTGGTCCTTGGACTCAGCATGCTGGCCCTTCCCGTTGACTGTTTTGGTGATTTTAGCCCACGTGGGCTGTCTTTTCAGTACACACAAGACATCCGTGGGTGTCCACCAGCACACACCGGACGTCCGTCGCTATCTGTCAGCACACACAGGACGTCCGTGTCTGTCCGTGTGTATTCATGGGTGTCCGCCAGCACACACAGGACGTCTGTGGTTGTCCGTCAGCACACCTAGGACATTTGTGTGTGTCCGTCAGCACACACGACGGCCGTGTGTGTCTGTGTGTGTCCATCAGCACACACAGGACATCCGTGGCTGTCCATCAGTACACATATCAGCACGCTGGTCCTTGGACTCAGCACGCTGGCCTTTTCCGTGGACTGTTCGGGTTATTTTGGCCCACGTGGGCTGTTTGTTCAGTACTCACAGGACGTCCGTGGGCGTCCGCCAGCAAACACAGGACGTCCGTGGCTGTGAGTGTCTATCTGTCAGCACACACAAGACATCCATGGCTGTCTGTGTGTGTCAGTGTGTGTCCGTGTGTGTCCGTCTGCACATATAGGACGTCCATGGCTGTCCATCAGTAGACATATCAGCATTCTCGTCCTTGGACTCAGCATGCTGGCCCTTCCCGTGGACTGTTTGGCTGATTTTGATGGCTACCGCTATACCGAGGCCAAGAAGATCGCCTTAGCCGCAGCCCAACTGACGGACAATGCTCTAACCTGGTGGGACAGGGAAGTAGCCGAGGTTGGCAGGGTCTATAGGATTGAGACTTGGGATGAGATGCGAGCTAAGCTCCGTGCAAGGTATATTCCCTCATATTATCAGCGGGACTTACTAAAACGTTTTCGCAAGTTGTCTCAGGGTACTAGGTCCGTAGAGGAGTACTTTGAGGAGTTTGAGGCTCTCAAGAACAAGCTCAGGACGCGCGAGACCGAAGAGGTTATGATGGCTCAGTTCTTGGAAGGCCTTCAAGACCGCATTGCTCGCAAGGTGGAGAGGCAAACCTACGTCAACTTCAATGATCTCCTCCACTATGCCATCCAGGCCGAGCAGCACATTAAACGGAAGAACGCCTCTAGTGCCAGGAACAAGACGCCATGGGCTTCAACCGGAACCAAGGGGTCTGAGAAGAACAAATCCATTGAAGTGGAAAACCGGTTCAAGAAGGGCCAAACCGACCAGTCCAAATCAGGTTCATCCGAACCAGGTAAGGGACAAGCACAAGCTCAAAGAACTCGTGATATTACTTGTTTCAAATGTCAGGGGAAGGGGCACTACGCTAGGGACTGTCCGAACAAGCGTGTCATGATCCTTAAGGCAGATGGCGAGTATGAGTCCCAAGACGAGGCCGATGTCGAGATGGCCGACTCAGGAGACGAGATAGTGGACTATGCTGAGACTGGTGAGCTACTGGTGGTCAGACGAGCTCTCAGTGCTCTCTTTGATCCAGAGACCGTCCAACGAGAAAACATCTTACATACTAGATGTAGCGTGGAAGGCAAGGTATGTAGTCTAATTATTGATGGTGGCTCTTGCACTAACGTGGCCAGCAGGTACCTTGTTGAGAAGTTAGGGCTAGCAAAGTTGCCACACCCCAGGCCGTACAAGCTCAAGTGGCTCAATGATGAGACGGAGCTTAAAATCTCGGAGCAAGTTGTTGTTACCTTTTGTATTGGTAAGTACCAGGACCAGGTGAAGTGTGATGTGGTTCCTATGCAAGCCGGCCATCTACTGTTAGGGAGGCCTTGGCAGTTTGACAAGGAGACTATTCACCATGGGAGGACTAACATCTACAGCTTTACCCACAACAACAAGAAGCACAGCCTGGCTCCTCTCAGTCCACAAGAGGTGTACGAGATGCAGAGGGCCATGGATCAGTCTGGATTGTTTAGTAAAACTAACCTTTACATCTCTTCTAGTAAATTGATTAAATCATTGCATCAAAACACACAGGTGCTACTAATGGTTTTCAAGGAAGGTTGTTTTGCAGGTTTTGAGGCACCAGATTGTCCAGCTGAGATGCAAGGACTAATGGACCAGTACAAGGACGTGTTCCCTGAAGAGATACCAGCCGGCTTACCACCCCTCCGAGGCATCGAACATCAGATAGACTTTGTGCCAGGCGCCCCACTTCCAAACCGAGCCGCATACAGAGTCAATCCGGAGGAGGCTAAGGAGCTGGAGAGACAGGTCCAAGACCTCATGGACAAGGGATACATTCGAGAGAGTCTCAGCCCATGTGCAGTACCCGTCCTATTGGTGCCTAAGAAGGATGGAACGTGGCGTATGTGTGTTGATTGCCGAGCCATCAACAACATCACCATAAAATATCGGTACCCCATTCCTAGACTTGATGATATGTTAGATGAATTGAGTGGTTCCACCGTGTTTTCCAAGATTGATCTTAGGAGTGGCTATCACCAAGTTCGGATGAAGGAGGGAGACGAGTGGAAGACTGCTTTCAAGACCAAGCAAGGCTTGTATGAGTGGCTGGTGATGCCATTTGGTCTTACCAACGCCCCTAGTACCTTCATGAGGCTTATGAACGAGGTTCTAAGGCCTTACATTGGTAAATTTGTGGTTGTCTATTTTGATGACATATTGATCTATAGTCAGTGCTTATCCGATCACATTAGTCATGTAGAACAGGTTTTGAAGGCTCTCAGGCAGGAAGGACTCTTTGCCAATCTCAAGAAGTGTGTATTTTGCACTGACCAGTTAATATTTTTAGGCTTTGTTGTGAGTTCACAGGGTTTGAAGGTCGATGAGGAGAAGATCAAGGCCATCCAAGACTGGCCCACGCCGACCACTATTGGGCAAGTCCGAAGTTTCCATGGCCTAGCCAGCTTCTATAGGCGGTTTGTCAAGGACTTCAGCACCATTGCCGCACCCATGACCTCAGTAATCAAGAAGAATGTATCCTTTGTTTGGGGCCCTGCCCAAGAGGAGTCTTTCAACAAGCTTAAATATAGTTTAACTCATGCACCCGTTCTTACACTCCCTGATTTTAATAAAACTTTTGAGATTGAGTGTGATGCATCAGGTACAGGCATTGGAGCTGTCCTCACTCAAGGGGGGCGACCAGTGGCATTCTTTAGTGAAAAACTGAGTGGAGCTGCCCTCAACTACCCAACCTATGACAAAGAGCTATACGCTCTAGTAAGGTCCCTTGAAACTTGGCAGCATTACCTATTGTCTAAGGAATTTGTTATTCATACAGATCATGAGACACTTAAGCACTTGAGGGGACAGACCACACTCAAGAAGAGGCACGCCAGATGGCTCGAGTTCGTGGAGACCTTTCCCTATGTGATCAAGTACAAGAAGGGCAAGGACAATGTGGTGGCCGATGCACTGTCCCGGAGACACACTCTCATTGTGACCATGGAGGCCAAGATCATGGGTTTCGAGCATATTAAAGAATCTTATGCCACTGATCTTGATTTTAATGAAGTTTTCAGGAACACTGAGAAGGGGGCTTTTGGGGCATACTACCAGCACGAGGGGTTCCTGTTCAAGGGAAAGAGGCTGTGCATTCCCAAAGGAGCCATGAGGGAACTGCTGGTTCGGGAGGCCCATGGTGGCGGCCTCATGGGACACTTTGGTCGGGACAAGACTTTGAGTGTCCTAACTGAACATTTCTTTTGGCCAAACATGAAGAGGGATGTGGAGAGCATATGCGCCAAGTGCACTACTTGCCTCAAAACAAAGTCCAGGTCACATCCTTACGGTTTACAAATGCCATTACCGATTCCTAACCACCCTTGGGTAGACATTTCTATGGACTTTGTGCTGGGTTTGCCCAAGATAAACCACAAGGATTCCATTTTTGTAGTGGTAGACAGGTTCTCCAAGATGGCCCATTTCATAGCCTGTAACACCACTAATGATGCCACTCAGACCGCCGACCTATTCTTCAAAGAAGTGGTTCGACTACATGGTGTTCCCCGAACCATTGTCTCTGACCGTGATACCAAGTTCCTCAGCCATTTCTGGAGGACACTATGGGGCAAATTCGGAACCAAGCTACTATTCTCGACCACTTGCCACCCCCAGACCGACGGCCAGACTGAGGTAGTAAACCGTACGCTTTCTCAACTGTTGAGAGCTACGGTCGGTAAGAATTTAAGAAATTGGTTGTCTTGTTTGCCTTTTGTTGAGTTTGCGTATAACCATGCTAGGCACTCTACTACTAACCTGTCACCTTTTGAGATTGTTTATGGGTTTCAGC
The DNA here is from genome assembly GCF_020379485.1 of Brassica napus. Taxonomy (NCBI): domain Eukaryota; kingdom Viridiplantae; phylum Streptophyta; class Magnoliopsida; order Brassicales; family Brassicaceae; genus Brassica; species Brassica napus. The sequence continues at coordinate 54,412 of NW_026014658.1, forward strand.
CAGAGACTCCTTTGGACTTCACCGAGCTGCCCAGCTCTATGTACCGCAGTCATGATGGAGCCGCCAAGGCCGAGTTTGTTAAGAATATGCACCTAAAGGTCAAGGAAAGGATAGAAGCCAAGGCGGCTAAGGTCAAGGCCAAGTATGACCAGAAGAGGAAGGAGATACTGTTCGAACCAGGGGACTTGGTGTGGTTACACATGCGGCCCGAGAGGTTTCCAGAAGCCCGGAAGTCCAAGCTCTCTCCTCGTGGAACAGGACCATTCCGCATCCTAAAGAAGATCAACGACAACGCCTATATCCTTGACCTCCCTGCTGAATTTAAAATTTCACATACTTTCAATGTCTCGGATTTGTCTCCTTTCCATGCAGATAGTGATGACTTTGCAGATGATGGTGTTCTGAGGCCAGAACCTCTTCAAGAGGGAGGGAATGATGAGGCCATCCAAGTAGAGGTTCCCATAGTTAGGCACGGTCCGACTACCCGGAGTGGAACCAGGGCCTTGCGAGAAGGTTTCACCAAAGCTGTCCAGCATATCCTTGATCAAGATGGACAGACTGACCAGGACCAGCTGCTAATTGAGAAGATGGTCCAGTTGAAGATTCAAGATCAAGCCGGCCCAAAGGAGGTTCAGGACGCGGCCGACCCGATCCAGTTCAGACTCAACCAAGCCGGACTTCTCATTTCCACATCCGAGCTTGGTCCAGACTCAGTTTCTATTTCATCCACTCCAACTCTTTCCGGTTCTGAGATCTAGCCGACCACCAAGGGGAGTAGCATGTGTTGTACTCTTTTTCCTCACCAGGTTTTGTCCCATTGGGTTTTCTTGGTAAGGTTTTAATGAGGCAACATGCAAGCATGCTATTAGCCTTGGTCTAAGCCTTCTCAAACCGACCACCAGATGTCTGGTTTATTTTAATTTATTTGGTTAAGACTTTGGGCTAATGTTTCAGCCTCATTTTCGGCCAGCTTGTTTAAGGCCTTTTACTTTTGAGTCTCTTAAGGGATAAACCCTATATAACTCTTTCAAGTTGGCGATTTTTGGCCTCAGTCTTTTATGAAATAATTTTTGCCTTTGCAAACCAAAAACCCTAAGTCTTTTTCTGTGAGAAACAAGAGAGAGCAGCCGAATCTTATCAAGCTTCAAACCACCAAGCTTGTGGCGATTCTTCACCTCCATTCCATCCATCGATTTGCCTTGAGAGTGATACACATCCAGCAAGCCAAATCCCATAGCTATCCACCTCCATCCACTGTTCTTGTTGAGAGAGATACACATCCAGCAACAAGGATCCATCCCCCATACTTCTATCCTTCTTTATTTTTGTTATCTTGCATTATCTAGTTCTAGATTTTCCATTCTATATAAAAATCCATAAAAAGTCATAATTGCTTCTGTTCTTCATTAACCATACTGTTTACTTTTCTGTTCAATGTTTTGATTCATAAAAACTCATAAAAATAGCATTCTTTGGTTTCAGGAACCAGACCGGCCAACTCCCAACCCATCGCGTCCGTCTAACCGTCCCATAACCGGCCGTCCGTCCCGTCCAGTCCGAGTCCTCGAACCTCAGGCCGTCCGTCCGTCCTGTCCAGTCCGAGTCCTCGAGCCTCAGTCCGTCCGTCCGTGCAGTCTGCTTACAGGCCTGTATCAGTGGCTGTCCATCAGTACACATATCAGCACGTTGGTCCTTGGACTCAGCACGCTGGCCCATCCCGGGGACTGTTTGGGTGATTTTAGCCCACGTGGGCTGTTTGTTCAGTACAAAGAGGACTTCCCTGGGTGTCCGCCAGCACACACAGTACGTCCGTGGCTGTTCGTGGCTGTCCGTTAGCACACATAGGACGTCCGTGGCTGTCCGTGTGTGTCCGTCAACACACACAGGACGTCCGTGGCTGTCCATCTGTACACATATCAGCACGCTGGTCCTTGGACTCAGCACGCTGGCCTTTCCCGTGGACTGTTCAGGTGATTTTGGCCCTTGTGGGCTGTCTGTTCAGTATACACAGGTTGTCTGTGGCTGTCCATCAGCACACACAAGACATCCATGGTTGTCCGTGTGTGTCAGTGTGTGTCCGTGGGTCTCCGTCAGCACACACAGGACATCTATGGCTATCCATCAGTAAACATATCAGCACGCTGGTCCTTGGACTCTGCACGCTGGCCCTTCCCGTGGACTGTTCGGGTGATTTTGGCCCACGTGGGCTGTCTGTTCAGTACACACAGCACATCCGTGGGTGTCCGTCAACACACACATGACGTCCGTGTGTGTCCGTTAGCACACACAGGTCATCCGTGGCTGTTCGTGTGTGTCCGTCAGCACACACAGGACGTCTGTGGCTGTCCATGGGTGTCCGTCAGCACACACATGACGTTCGTGTGTGTCCGCCAGCACATAAGGGACGTTCGTAGCTGTCCGTGTGTGTGTCCTTGTGTTTCCGTCAGCATACACAGGACATACGTGGCTGTCCATCAGTACACATATCAGCACGTTGGTCCTCGGAATCAGCACGCTGGTCCTTGGAATCAGCACGCTGGGCCATCCCGTGGACTGTTTGGGTGATTTTGGCCCACATGGGCTGTCTGTTCAGTACACAGGACTTCTGTGGGTGTCCGCAAGCACACACAGGACGTCTGTGGGTGTCCGTCAGCACACACAGGACGTCCGTGTGTGTCCGTCAGCACACACAGGTCGTCTGTGGCTGTCCATCAGTAGACATATCAGCATGCTGGTCCTTGGACTCAGCACGCTGGCCCATCCCGTGGACTGTTTGGGTAATTTTGGCCCACGTGGGCTGTCTGTTCAGTACACACAGAACGTCTGTGGGTGTCCGCCAGCACACACAGGACGTCTGTGGCTGTTGGTGTGTGTCCGTGTGTGTCCGTGTGTGTCCGTCAGCACACACAGGATGTCCGTGTCTGTCCATCAGTACACATATCACCACGTTGGTCCTTGGACTCAGCAAGTTGGTCCTTGGACTCAGCACGCTGGCCCTTCCTGTGGAATGTTTGGGTGATTTTGGCCCACGTGGGCTGTCTGTTCAGTACAAACAGGACATCCGTGGGTGTCCGTCAGCACACACAGGACGTTCGTGTGTGTTGGTCAGCACACATAGGACTTCCGTGGCTGTCCGTGTGTGTCTGTGTCTGTCCGTCAGCACACAGGACGTCCGTGGCTGTCCATCAGTACACATATCAGCACGTTGGCCTTGGACTCAGCACGCTGGCCCTCCCGGGGACTGTTTGGGTGATTTTAGCCACGTGGGCTGCTTGTTCAGTACACACAAGACGTCCCTGGGTGTCCGCCAGCACACACAGTACGTCCGTGGCTGTCCGTTAGCACACATAGGACGTCCGTGGCTGTCCGTGTGGGTCTGTGTGTGTCTCTGCGTGTCCGTCAACACACACAGGACGTCCGTGGCTGTCCATCAGTACACATATCAGCACGCTGGTCCTTGGACTCAGCACGCTGGCCTTTCCCGTGGACTGTTCAGGTTATTTTGCCCCATGTGGGCTGTCTGTTCAGTACACACAGGACGTCTGTCGCTGTCCATCAGCACACACAAGACATCCATGGTTGTCCGTGTGTGTCAGTGTGTGTCCGTGTGTCTCCGTCAGCACACACAAGACGTCTATGGCTGTCCATCAGTAAACATATCAGCACGCTGGCCCTTCCCATGGACTGTTCGGGTGATTTTGGCCCACGTGGGCTGTCTGTTCCGTACACACAGGACATCCGTGGGTGTCCGTCAGCACACACATGACGTTCGTGTGTGTCCGTCAGCACATAAAGGACGTCCGTAGCTGTCTGTGTGTGTGTCCGTGTGTTTCCATCAGCACACACAGGACATACGTGGCTGTCCATCAGTACACATATCAGCACTTTGGTCCTTGGACTCAGCAAGTTGGTCCTTGGACTCAGCACGCTGGCCCTTCCTGTGGAATTTTTGGGTGATTTTGGCCCACGTGGGCTGTCTGTTCAGTACACACAGGACATCCGTGGGTGTCCGTCAGCACACACAGGACGTTCGTGTGTGTTGGTCAGCACACATAGGACGTCCATGGCTGTCCGTGTGTGTCTGTGTCTGTACATCAGCACACAGGACGTCCGTGGCTGTCCATCAGTACACATATCAGCACGTTGGTCCTTGGACTCAGCACGCTGGCCCATCCCGGGGACTGTTTGGGTGATTTTAGCCCACGTGGGCTGTTTGTTCAGTACAAAGAGGACTTCCCTGGGTGTCCGCCAGCACACACAGTACGTCCGTGGCTGTTCGTGGCTGTCCGTTAGCACACATAGGACGTCCGTGGCTGTCCGTGTGGGTCTGTGTGTGTCCGTGTGTGTCCGTCAACACACACAGGACGTCCGTGGCTGTCCATCTGTACACATATCAGCACGCTGGTCCTTGGACTCAGCACGCTGGCCTTTCCCGTGGACTGTTCAGGTGATTTTGGCCCTTGTGGGCTGTCTGTTCAGTATACACAGGTTGTCTGTGGCTGTCCATCAGCACACACAAGACATCCATGGTTGTCCGTGTGTGTCAGTGTGTGTCCGTGTGTTTCCATCAGCACACACAGGACATACGTGGCTGTCCATCAGTACACATATCAGCACTTTGGTCCTTGGACTCAGTAAGTTGGTCCTTGGACTCAGCACGCTGGCCCTTCCTGTGGATTTTTTGGGTGATTTTGGCCCACGTGGGCTGTCTGTTCAGTACACACAGGACATCCGTGGGTGTCCGTCAGCACACACAGGACGTTCGTGTGTGTTGGTCAGCACACATAGGACGTCCATGGCTGTCCGTGTGTGTCCGTGTCTGTACATCAGCACACAGGACGTCTGTGGCTGTCCATCAGCACACACAAGACATCCATGGTTGTCCGTGTGTGTCAGTGTGTGTCCGTGTGTCTCCGTCAGCACACACAAGACGTCTATGGCTGTCCATCAGTAAACATATCAGCACGCTGGTCTTTGGACTCAGCACGCTGGCCCTTCCCGTGGACTGTTCGGGTGATTTTGGCCCACGTGGGCTGTCTGTTCCGTACACACAGGACATCCGTGGGTGTCCGTCAGCACACATATGACGTTCGTGTGTGTCCGTCAGCACATAAAGGACGTCCGTAGCTGTCTGTGTGTGTGTCCGTGTGTTTCCATCAGCACACACAGGACATACGTGGCTGTCCATCAGTACACATATCAGCACGTTGGTCCTTGGAATCAGCACGCTGGGCCATCCCGTGGACTGTTTGGGTGATTTTGGCCCACGTGGGATGTCTGTTCAGTACACACAGGACGTCTGTGGGTGTCCGCAAGCACACACAGGACGTACGTGGGTGTCCGTCAGCACACACAGGACGTCCGTGTGTGTCCGTCAGCACACACAGGTCATCCGTGGCTGTCTGTGTGTGTCCGTGTGTGTCCGTCAGCACACACATGACGTCCGTGGCTGTCCATCCGTACACATATCAGCACGTTGGTCCTTGGACTCAGCACGCTTACTCTTCCCATGGACTGTCCAGGTGATTTTGGCCCATGTGGGCTGTCTGTTCAGTACACACAGGACGTCTGTGGCCGTCCATCAGCACACACAAGACATCCATGGCTGTCCGTGTGTGTCAGTGTGTGTCCGTGTGTCTCCGTCAGCACACACAGGACGTATGTGGCTGTCCATCAGTACACATATCAGCACGTTGGTCGTTGGACTCAGCACGCTGGCCATTCCCGTGGACTGTTCAGGTGATTTTGGCCCATGTGGGCTGTCTGTTCAGTACACACAGGACGTTTGTGGCTGTCCATCAGCACACACAAGACATCCATGGCTGTCCGTGTGTGTCAGTGTGTGTCCGTGTGTCTCTGTCAGCACACACAGGACGTCTGTGGCTGTCCATCAGTACACATATCAGCACGTTGGTCCTTGGAATCAGCACGCTGGGCCATCCCGTGGACTGTTCGGGTGATTTTGGCCCACGTGGGCTGTCTGTTTAGTACACACAGGACATCCATGGGTGTCCGTTAGCACACACAGGACGTCCGTGTGTGTCCGTCAGCACACACAGGTCGTCCGTGGCTGTCCATGTGTGTCTGTCAGAACACACAGGACGTCTGTGGCTGTCCATCAGTACACATATCAGCAAGTTGGGCCTTGGACTCAGCACGCTGACCCTTCCCGTGGACTGTTCGGGTGATTTTGGCCCATGTGGGCTGTCTGTTCAGTACACACAGGACGTCCGTGGCTGTCCGTCAGCACACACGGGACCTTCGTGTGTGTCTGTCAGCACACATAGGACGTCTGTGGCTGTCCGTGTGTGTCCTTGTGTGTCCGTCAGCACACACAGGACATCTGTGGTTGTCCATCAGTACACATATCAGCACGTTGGTCCTTGAACTCAGCACGCTGGCCCATCCCATGGACTGTTTGGATGATTTTGGCTCACGTGGGCTGTTTATTCAGCACACATAGGACGTCCGTGGCTGTCTGTCAGAACACATAGGACGTCCGTGTGTGTCCGTGTGTTTCCGTCAGCACACACAGGACGTTCCTGGCTGTCCATCAGTACACATATCAGCATGCTGTTCTTTGGACTCAGCACACTGGCCCTTCCCGTGGACTCTTCGGGTGATTTTGGCCCACAAGGGATGTCTGTTCAGTACACACATGACGTCCGTCAGCACACACATGACGTTCCTGTGTGTCTGTCAGCACATAAAGAACGTCCGTAGCTGTTTGTGTGTGTGTCCGTCAGCACACACAGGACATCCGTGGCTAATCATCAGTACACATATCAGCACGTTGGTCCTTGGAATCAGCACGCTGGGTAATCCCGTGGACTGTTTGGGTGATGTTGCCCCACATGGGCTGTCTGTTCAGTACACACTGGACGTCCGTGGGTGTCCGCCAGCACACATAGGACATCCGTGGGTGTCCGTCAGCACACACAGGACGTCTGTGTGTGTCTGTCAGCACACACAGGTAGTCCGTGACTGTCCGTGTGTGTCCGTCAGCACACACAGGACGTCCGTCGCTGTCCATCAGTACACATATCAGCACGCTGGTCCTTAGACTCAGCACGCTGGCCCTTCCTGTGGACTGTTCGGGTGATTTTGGCCCACGTGGGCTGTCTGTTTAGTACACATAGAACGTCCGTGGGTGTCCGCCAGCACACACAGGACGTCCGTGGCTGTTCGTGTGTGTCCGTGTGTTTCCGCCAACACACACAGGACGTTCCTGGCTGTCCATCTGTACACATATCAGCACGCTGTTCCTTGGACTCAGCACACTGGCCCTTCCCGTGGACTCTTTGGGTGATTTTGGTCCACATGGGATGTCTGTTCCGTACACACAGGACGTCCGTGGGTGTCCGTCAGCACACACATGACGTTCGTGTGTGTCCGTCAGCACATAAAGGACGTCCGTAGCTGTCCGTGTGTGTGTCCGTCAGCACACACAGGACGTCTGTGTGTTGTAGTACCCACGACTGAGGTTCCCATCATCCGCAAAGGTCCTACCACAAGGTCCGGCTCAAGGGTTATAAGGGCTGGATTTGCCAAAGCCGTCCAGGAGTTGCTTGCACAGGAACAAACCGGATTCAAGCAACTATTGATCCAGGAGTTGGCCGACTTAAAGCTTGAAGACACCAGCGAGTCATTAGAGGTTCCAGACTCCTTCCATTCAAGCCAATTCTCCTCCATCGACCAGAATGGAGCCGGCCTGATCATTTCCACCTTCATCCTCAATCCATCCAACCCACTTGCTTCCGGTTCAGAGATGTAGCCGTCCATCAGAAGGAGTAGTATGTGTTGTACTCTTTTTCCTTATCGGGTTTTGTCCCACTGGGTTTTTCCGAAAGGTTTTAATGAGGCAACATGCAAGCATACTATGAGTTCTGATCCGGACATCTCAAGCCGCGACCGGTCTATTGCTTTTCTTTAATTTATTTTCGGTTAAGACTATGGCCATTTGTCTAGGCCTTTTTATCTTTTAGAGTCCATTAAGGAACAGCTATTTAAACTCTTGTAGTAGCCAAATTTTCGGCCAAGTCTTTTTATGAAATCGATTTGCTTTAGCAAAGGAAACCCTAAGTCTTTCAGTTGTGTGAAACATTGAGAGCAGCCGTGTGATATATCAAAGAGCCGATCCATTGTTCTTTGTGGCGTCCTTCGATCCATTCCATTCCTTGTCCGAATCTTGAGAGAGACATACGTCCAGCAAGAGCCGGATCCATACCTATCTTCCTGTCCGACCTAGGCATCTAGCTGAGAGAGACATACGTCCAGCAGCTGATCCCATCCGCCAATCTTCTCCTTTCTTATCTTTTGTTTTAGATTTCATTCAATCAATTCCATAAAAACCAAAAGAATCATATCTTGTTTCTGTTCTTGTTCCTGTTAAAGATTCATTAAAAGTTCCCTATCTGTTCAGGTTCGATCGCAAGCAAGAGACGAGCCGGCCAGTACCATCCGTCCGAGGCAAAGCTGAACCGCGGAACGGCCATCCGTCCGTGCGTCCGTCCGTCCGTTCGACCCTCCGACCCGTGCCTACAACATTTTGGTATCAGAGCTGAAGTTTCCTGCGAAACTCAGTTCTTTCTGAACCCTAGCCGTCACCATTCAAAAAAAAAATATTTACTTTCCTTTTTAAATTTTCGGATTTTTCTCCAAGTTTTCCATTTTTTTTAAAAAGAAGTTTTACTTTCTTTCCAAGTTTTCGAAAATCAAAAAAAAAAAAATAAATATTCATCTTTCCTTTTTTTCAACTTGATTCGATTTTTACCATAAATTCTTGCATTTACTCTTAGCCTTGGTCGATACTCAACGTATCCGACCCAAGCAACTATTTAACCCCCCCCCCCCTGCCTTTTAATCTTTCTTTGAAGTTTCTTTGCAGAGAACTATGGGAGATGTAGGTCAAGACCAAGCGGCCATAAACGCTCAGCTCTTAGCTGACAATGAAGAACTTAGGGCGAGCCTTAGGACTATCACCGCCGAGCTTGCTCAGCTACGGCAGGGAGGCAGGCCCAACGGACCTCGACCACCAGGAAGGCGTCAGCCGGATCCGCATGACACTGACTCGGACGCGGACAGTACCGATGACACGCACAGTCAGGACGAGGAGAGGCCGAACCGGGGAGGTAGGAGGAACGCGCGAGGACCCCGGGCCCAAGTAGGAGGAGGCCGCGACCATAGGGGAGGTCGAGACCGAGAGGATGAAGAGCCCTGGTTGGGAGGCAAGGCGCTTAAGCTTCATCCCCCAACGTTTGCTGGCAAGGTTGATCCGGATGCCTACATCGTGTGGGAGAAGCGCATGGAGTACATCTTCGACTATTACCAATATAGTGAAGCCAAGAAGGTTGCCCTAGCAGCAGCCCAGCTGACGGACAATGCTCTTTCGTGGTGGGATCGAGACGTTGCCAAGTCCGGGCCAGTGTGGAGAGCGCGTAATTGGACCGAGATGCGGACCAAGCTTCGCGCGAGGTACATTCCATCTTACTACCAGCGTGATGTGCTAAAACGTTTTCGTAAACTTACGCAGGGAACTAAGACTGTGGAGGAATACTTTGAGGAGTTCGAGGCTCTTAGGAATAAGCTTGAGACCGACGAGCCCGAGGAGACAATGATGTCCCAATTCCTGGAAGGGCTGCAAGACCGCATTGCCCGCAAGGTGGAGAGACAACACTATGAAGACTTCAACGATCTATTGCACTTTGCTACGCAAGCCGAGCAGCACATCAAGCGCAAGACGGCCAGTACCAGCCGCAGTAAACCTGCTTGGACTCAACCGGGTTCAAAGCAAGGCGACAAGGGCAAGACGATTGAGATTGAGAGCCGATTCAAGACAAACCCGGCTGAATCGTCCAATGCATCAAAGCCGGAGCAGGGTAAGACTCAAGCCCAAAATTTGCGTACTCGTGACATCATTTGTTATAAGTGTCAGGGCAAGGGCCACTATGCTCGGGATTGTCCAAACAAACGAGTGATGGTCCTAAAGGGGGATGGCGAGTATGAATCCCAAGATGAGGCAGAGGCCGCGGCAGCGATCTCTGATGAGGAAGTAACCGACTACCCGGAGACAGGCGAGCTGCTAGTGACCCGGAGAGCCCTTAGCACCCTCTTTGACCCAGAGACCATCCAGCGGGAGAACATCTTCCACACCAGATGTAGTGTTGATCACAAGGTATGTAGTTTGATCATAGATGGCGGATCTTGTACTAACGTGGCTAGCAAGTATCTTGTTGACAAGCTAGGGTTGGTCAAAACTGCCCATCCTCGACCATACCGTCTCAAATGGCTCAATGATGAGACTGAGCTCAAGATTGCCGAACAAGTTGTTGTGTCCTTCAGTATTGGCAAGTACCACGACCAGGTCAAGTGTGATGTTGTGCCCATGCAAGCCGGCCATATACTTCTCGGAAGGCCGTGGCAGTTTGACAAGGAGACACTTCACCATGGCCGCACCAACATCTACAGTTTCGTCCACAACAACAAGAAGCACAGCCTAGCACCTCTCAGCCCTCAAGAAGTTCATGATATGCAGAAGGCAATGACGCAGTCCAGCCAGGTAAGTAACGCTAACCTTTACATGACTTCCGGACAAGTACTTAAATCATTACAACGTGAGACACAGGTGCTACTAATGATCTTTAAGGAAGGTTGTTTTGCAGGTTTAGAAGCTCCTGAAGTACCGGACGTAGTACAAGACCTCATGGGGCGTTACAAGGATGTCTTCCCTGACGAGATCCCTGCCGGTTTGCCCCCTGTCCGTGGCATAGAACATCAGATCGACCTTGTACCCGGCGCACCTCTACCAAACCGAGCCGCTTACCGCGTCAACCCTGAGGAAGCTAAGGAGTTGGAGAGGCAGGTCCAAGACCTCATGGACAAAGGCTACATCCGCGAGAGCCTTAGTCCCTGTGCGGTCCCGGTTCTACTAGTGCCTAAGAAGGATGGGACGTGGCGCATGTGTGTGGACTGCCGAGCCATCAACAACATAACCATCAAATATCGGTACCCTATACCTAGATTAGATGATATGTTGGATGAACTGAGTGGGTCTGTTGTGTTTTCTAAGATTGATCTCAGGAGTGGATACCATCAAGTCCGCATGAAGGAAGGAGATGAGTGGAAAACCGCCTTCAAGACCAAGCAAGGGCTGTACGAATGGCTGGTGATGCCGTTCGGCCTTACCAACGCCCCTAGCACATTCATGAGGCTCATGAACGAGGTCCTCCGACCTTACATTGGTAAATTCGTGGTTGTGTACTTTGATGACATTCTGATTTACAGCAGGTCCTTAACTGAACACATTGGACATCTAGAACAGGTTTTGAAAGCCTTGAGGCAAGAAGGCCTTTATGCTAACCTTAAGAAATGTGTTTTCTGCACTGATCAGTTGGTATTTTTAGGCTTTGTTGTGAGTTCACAGGGACTGAAGGTTGATGAGGAGAAGATCAAGGCGATACAAGACTGGCCAACCCCGACCACGATCGGACATGTCCGCAGCTTCCATGGCCTGGCCAGTTTCTATCGACGATTTGTGAAGGATTTCAGTACCATTGCCGCCCCAATGACCTCCGTGATCAAGAAGAATGTATCCTTTACTTGGGGACCTGCCCAAGAGGAGTCTTTCAACAGGCTTAAATATAGTTTGACGCATGCACCGGTCCTAACTCTTCCTGATTTTGATAAACCTTTTGAGATTGAGTGTGATGCCTCAGGGACAGGGATAGGAGCCGTACTGACCCAAGGAGGCCGGCCAGTGGCTTTCTTTAGTGAGAAATTGAGTGGAGCCGCCCTCAATTACCCCACCTATGATAAAGAGCTATATGCTCTAGTAAGGTCACTTGAGACTTGGCAACATTATCTTCTGTCTAAAGAGTTTATTATTCATACAGATCACGAGACTCTTAAACACTTGAGGGGCCAGACCACACTCAAGAGGAGGCATGCTAGGTGGCTGGAGTTCGTGGAGACTTTTCCTTATGTGATCAAGTACAAGAAGGGGAAGGACAACGTAGTGGCCGACGCTCTATCCCGACGCCACACGCTCATTACCACCATGGAGGCCAAGATCATGGGTTTTGAACAACTTAAAATGTCTTATGAAACTGACCCTGATTTTTCTGAGCTTTACAGTAACACGGCTAAGGGAGCCATGGGTCCATTCTATCAGCAGGACGGGTTCCTCTTCAAGGAGAAGCGCCTGTGCATTCCTCATGGTTCCATGCGAGACTTACTGACACGAGAAGCTCATGGGGGCGGGTTGATGGGGCATTTCGGCCGAGACAAAACCCTGAGCGTCCTCTCCGATCACTTCTATTGGCCCAGGATGAGGCGTTACGTCGAGAGCCTATGCTCCAAGTGCACTGTCTGTCTCAAAACCAAATCCAGGTCGCATCCTTATGGTTTACACATGCCTTTACCTATTCCTATTGCACCATGGGTTGATCTGTCTATGGACTTTGTGCTGGGCTTGCCCAAGATAGAACACAAGGATTCCATTTTTGTTGTAGTGGACAGGTTCTCCAAGATGGCACATTTCATTCCGTGTTCTAAGACCAATGATGCAAGCCAAACCGCTGATCTCTTCTTCAAGGAAGTAGTGCGCTTACATGGAGTGCCACGTACGATTGTGTCCGACCGAGACACAAAATTCCTCAGCCACTTCTGGAGAACATTGTGGAAGAAGCTTGGAACCAAGCTCCTCTTCTCGACCACTTGCCACCCACAGACTGACGGACAGACCGAGGTAGTAAACCGTACACTCTCTCAGTTGTTGAGGGCTACGGTGGGTAAGAATCTTAGAAATTGGTTAAGTTGTTTGCCTTTCATTGAGTTTGCTTATAACCATGCAAGGCACTCTATTACTAACCTCTCCCCTTTTGAGATCGTGTATGGCTTTAGACCAGAGACGCCCATGGACCTATCCGCACTGCCCCCAGCCATGCAAGTTAGCCAAAGTGGTGACAAAAAGGCTGAGTTTGTGAAGAACATGCACCGGCAAGTCAAGGAGACTTTGGAGAAGAAGGCTGAACGGAACCGGATTAAACTCAACAAGGGACGCACAGAAGTTATCTTCCAACCAGGCGACTGGGTGTGGCTCCACATGAGGCCAGAACGGTTTCCGGAGGAGAGGAAGAGCAAATTATCCCCACGGGGGGACGGACCTTTCCGAGTGCTCGACCGGATCAATGACAATGCCTACCGGCTAGAGCTGCCAGGTGAGTTCCAAGTATCCCGAACGTTCAATGTGTCTGATTTGTCTCCTTATATTGCAGATGACGGAGATGTTCTGAGGACAGAACCTGTTCAAGAGGGAGGGGATGTTGTAGTACCCACGACTGAGGTTCCCATCATCCGCAAAGGTCCTACCACAAGGTCCGGCTCAAGGGTTATAAGGGCTGGATTTGCCAAAGCCGTCCAGGAGTTGCTTGCACAGGAACAAACCGGATTCAAGCAACTATTGATCCAGGAGTTGGCCGACTTAAAGCTTGAAGACACCAGCGAGTCATTAGAGGTTCCAGACTCCTTCCATTCAAGCCAATTCTCCTCCATCGACCAGAATGGAGCCGGCCTGATCATTTCCACCTTCATCCTCAATCCATCCAACCCACTTGCTTCCGGTTCAGAGATGTAGCCGTCCATCAGAAGGAGTAGTATGTGTTGTACTCTTTTTCCTTATCGGGTTTTGTCCCACTGGGTTTTTCCGAAAGGTTTTAATGAGGCAACATGCAAGCATACTATGAGTTCTGATCCGGACATCTCAAGCCGCGACCGGTCTATTGCTTTTCTTTAATTTATTTCGGTTAAGACTATGGCCATTTGTCTAGGCCTTTTTATCTTTTAGAGTCCATTAAGGAACAGCTATTTAAACTCTTGTAGTAGCCAAATTTTCGGCCAAGTCTTTTTATGAAATCGATTTGCTTTAGCAAAGGAAACCCTAAGTCTTTCAGTTGTGTGAAACATTGAGAGCAGCCGTGTGATATATCAAAGAGCCGATCCATTGTTCTTTGTGGCGTCCTTCGATCCATTCCATTCCTTGTCCGAATCTTGAGAGAGACATACGTCCAGCAAGAGCCGGATCCATACCTATCTTCCTGTCCGACCTAGGCATCTAGCTGAGAGAGACATACGTCCAGCAGCTGATCCCATCCGCCAATCTTCTCCTTTCTTATCTTTTGTTTTAGATTTCATTCAATCAATTCCATAAAAAACCAAAAGAATCATATCTTGTTTCTGTTCTTGTTCCTGTTAAAGATTCATTAAAAGTTCCCTATCTGTTCAGGTTCGATCGCAAGCAAGAGACGAGCCGGCCAGTACCATCCGTCCGAGGCAAAGCTGAACCGCGGAACGGCCATCCGTCCGTGCGTCCGTCCGTCCGTTCGACCCTCCGACCCGTGCCTACAACACTGTGTGTGTCCGTCAGCACACACAGGTCATCCGTGGCTGTCTGTGTGTGTCCGTGTGTGTCCGTCAGCACACACATGACGTCCGTGGCTGTCCATCCGTACACATATCAGCACGTTGGTCCTTGGACTCAGCACGCTGACTCTTCCCATGGACTGTCCAGGTGATTTTGGCCCATGTGGGCTGTCTGTTCAGTACACACAGGACGTCTGTGGCCGTCCATCAGCACACACAAGACATCCATGGCTGTCCGTGTGTGTCAGTGTGTGTCCGTGTGTCTCCGTCAGCACACACAGGACGTATGTGGCTGTCCATCAGTACACATATCAGCACGCTGGTCGTTGGACTCAGCACGCTAGCCATTCCCGTGGACTGTTCAGGTGATTTTGGCCCATGTGGGCTGTCTGTTCAGTACACACAGGACGTTGTGGCTGTCCATCAGCACACACAAGACATCCATGGCTGTCCGTGTGTGTCAGTGTGCGTCCGTGTGTCTCCGTCAGCACACACAGGACGTCTGTGGCTGTCCATCAGTACACATATCAGCAAGTTGGTCCTTGGAGTCCGCACGCTGGGCCATCCCGTGGACTGTTTGGGTGATTTTGGCCCACGTGGGCTGTCTGTTCAGTACACACAGGACGTCCGTGGGTGTCCGCAAGCACACACAGGACGTATGTGGGTGTCCGTCAGCACACACATTACGTCCGTGGCTGTCCGTTAGCACACATAGGACGTCCGTGGCTGTCCGTATGGGTCTGTGTGTGTCTCTGTGTGTCCGTCAACACATACAGGACGTCCGTGGCTGTCCATCAGTACACATATCAGCACGCTGGTCCTTGGACTCAGCACGCTGGCTTTTCCCATGGACTGTTCAGGTGATTTTGGCCCATGTGGGCTGTCTGTTCAGTACACACAGGACGTCTGTGGCTGTCCATCAGCACACACAAGACATCCATGGTTGTCCGTGTGTGTCAGTGTGTGTCCGTGTCTCTCCGTCAGCACACACAAGACGTCTATGGCTGTCCATCAGTAAACATATCAGCACGCTGGTCTTTGGACTCAGCACGCTGGCCCTTCCCGTGGACTGTTCGGGTGATTTTGGCCCACGTGGGCTGTCTGTTTAGTACACACAGGACATCCGTGGGTGTCCGTTAGCACACACAGGAAGTCCGTGTGTGTCCGTCAGCACACACAGGTCGTCCGTGGCTGTCCATGTGTGTCCGTCAGAACACACAGGACGTCTGTGGCTGTCCATCAGTACACATATCAGCAAGTTGGTCCTTGGACTCAGCACGCTGACCCTTCCCGTGGACTGTTCGGGTGATTTTGGCCCATGTGGGCTGTCTGTTCAGTACACACAGGACGTCCGTGGCTGTCCGTCAGCACACACATAACGTCTGTGGGTGTCCGCAAGCAAACACAGTACGTCCGTGGCTGTCCGTGTGTGTCTGTGTGTTTCCGTCAGCACACACAGGACGTCTGTGGCTGCCCATCAGTACACATATCAGCACGTTGGTCTTTGGACTCAGCACGCTGGCCCTTCCCGTGGACTGTTTGGGTGATTTTGGCCCACGTGGGCTGTCTGTTCAGTACACACAGGACGTCCGTGGGTGTCCGCCAACACACACAGGACGTCCGTGGCTGTCCGTGGCTGTCTGTCAGCACACACATGACGTCTGTGGCTGTCCGTGTGTGTCTGTATGTGTCCTTCAGCACACAGAGGACGTCCGTGGCTGTCCATCAGTACACATATCAGCACGTTGGTCCTTGGACTCAGCATGATGACCCTTCTTGTAGACAGTTCGGGTGATTTTGGCCTACATGGGCGGTCTGGTCAGTACACACAGTACGTCCGTGGGTGTCTGCCAGCACACACAGGACGTCTGTGGCTGTCCGTGTGTATCCGTGTGTATCCGTCAACACACATAGGACGGCTGTGGCTGCCCATCAGTACACATATCAGCACGTTGGTCTTTGGACTCAGCACGCTGGCCCTTCCCGTGCACTGTTTGGCTGATTTTGGCCCACGTGGGCTGTCTGTTCAGTACACAAAGGACGTCTGTGGGTGTCCGCCAGCACACACAGGATGTCCGTGGCTGTCCGTGGCTGTCCGTCAGCACACACATGACGTCCGTGGCTGTCCGTGTCTGTCTGTGTGTATCCTTCAGCACACAGAGGATGTCCGTGGCTCTCCATCAATACACATATCAGTACACACAGGACGTCCGTGGGTGTCCGTCAGCACACACATGACGTCTGTGGCTGTCCGTGTGTGTCCTTCAACACATAGAGGACGTCCGTGGTTGTCAATCAGTACACATATCAGCACGTTGGTCCTTGGACTCAGCACGCTGACTCTTCCCATGGACTGTCCAGGTGATTTTGGCCCATGTGGGCTGTCTGTTCAGTACACACGGGACGTCTGTGGCCGTCCATCAGCACACACAAGACATCCATGGCTGTCCGTGTGTGTCAGTGTGTGTCCGTGTGTCTCCGTCAGCACACACAGGACGTATGTGGCTGTCCATCAGTACACATATCAGCACGCTGGTCGTTGGACTCAGCACGCTAGCCATTCCCGTGGACTGTTCAGGTGATTTTGGCCCATGTGGGCTGTCTGTTCAGTACACACAGGACGTTTGTGGCTGTCCATCAGCACACACAAGACATCCATGGCTGTCCGTGTGTGTCAGTGTGCGTCCGTGTGTCTCCGTCAGCACACACAGGACGTCTGTGGCTGTCCATCAGTACACATATCAGCAAGTTGGTCCTTGGAGTCCGCACGCTGGGCCATCCCGTGGACTGTTTGGGTGATTTTGGCCCACGTGGGCTGTCTGTTCAGTACACACAGGACGTCCGTGGGTGTCCGCAAGCACACACAGGACGTATGTGGGTGTCCGTCAGCACACACATTACGTCCGTGGCTGTCCGTTAGCACACATAGGACGTCCGTGGCTGTCCGTATGGGTCTGTGTGTGTCTCTGTGTGTCCGTCAACACATACAGGACGTCCGTGGCTGTCCATCAGTACACATATCAGCACGCTGGTCCTTGGACTCAGCACGCTGGCTTTTCCCATGGACTGTTCAGGTGATTTGGCCCATGTGGGCTGTCTGTTCAGTACACACAGGACGTCTGTGGCTGTCCATCAGCACACACAAGACATCCATGGTTGTCCGTGTGTGTCAGTGTGTGTCCGTGTCTCTCCGTCAGCACACACAAGACGTCTATGGCTGTCCATCAGTAAACATATCAGCACGCTGGTCTTTGGACTCAGCACGCTGGCCCTTCCCGTGGACTGTTCGGGTGATTTTGGCCCACGTGGGCTGTCTGTTTAGTACACACAGGACATCCGTGGGTGTCCGTTAGCACACACAGGAAGTCCGTGTGTGTCCGTCAGCACACACAGGTCGTCCGTGGCTGTCCATGTGTGTCCGTCAGAACACACAGGACGTCTGTGGCTGTCCATCAGTACACATATCAGCAAGTTGGTCCTTGGACTCAGCACGCTGACCCTTCCCGTGGACTGTTCGGGTGATTTTGGCCCATGTGGGCTGTCTGTTCAGTACACACAGGACGTCCGTGGCTGTCCGTCAGCACACACATAACGTCTGTGGGTGTCCGCAAGCAAACACAGTACGTCCGTGGCTGTCCGTGTGTGTCTGTGTGTTTCCGTCAGCACACACAGGACGTCTGTGGCTGCCCATCAGTACACATATCAGCACGTTGGTCTTTGGACTCAGCACGCTGGCCCTTCCCGTGGACTGTTTGGGTGATTTTGGCCCACGTGGGCTGTCTGTTCAGTACACACAGGACGTCCGTGGGTGTCCGCCAACACACACAGGACGTCCGTGGCTGTCCGTGGCTGTCCGTCAGCACACACATGACGTCTGTGGCTGTCCGTGTGTGTCTGTATGTGTCCTTCAGCACACAGAGGACGTCCGTGGCTGTCCATCAGTACACATATCAGCACGTTGGTCCTTGGACTCAGCATGATGACCCTTCTTGTAGACAGTTCGGGTGATTTTGGCCTACATGGGCGGTCTGGTCAGTACACACAGTACGTCCGTGGGTGTCTGCCAGCACACACAGGACGTCTGTGGCTGTCCGTGTGTATCCGTGTGTATCCGTCAACACACATAGGACGGCTGTGGCTGCCCATCAGTACACATATCAGCACGTTGGTCTTTGGACTCAGCACGCTGGCCCTTCCCGTGCACTGTTTGGCTGATTTTGGCCCACGTGGGCTGTCTGTTCAGTACACAAAGGACGTCTGTGGGTGTCCGCCAGCACACACAGGATGTCCGTGGCTGTCCGTGGCTGTCCGTCAGCACACACATGACGTCCGTGGCTGTCCGTGTCTGTCTGTGTGTATCCTTCAGCACACAGAGGATGTCCGTGGCTCTCCATCAATACACATATCAGTACACACAGGACGTCCGTGGTGTCCGTCAGCACACACATGACGTCTGTGGCTGTCCGTGTGTGTCCTTCAACACATAGAGGACGTCCGTGGTTGTCAATCAGTACACATATCAGCACGTTGGTCCTTGGACTCAGCACTCTGACCCTGCACTTGGACTGTTCGGGTGATTTTGGCCTACATGGGCTGTCTGTTCAGTACACACTGTTCAGTACACACAGGACGTTTGTGGGTGTCCGCAAGCAAACACAGGACGTCCGTGGCTGTCCGTGTGTGTCTGTGTGTTTCCGTCAGCACACACAGGACGTCTGTGGCTGCCCATCAGTACACATATCAGCACGTTGGTCTTTGGACTCAGCACGCTGGCCCTTCCCGTGGACTGTTTGGGTGATTTTGGCCCACGTGGGCTGTCTGTTCAGTACACACAGGACGTCCGTGGGTGTCCGCCAACACACACAGGACGTCCGTGGCTGTCCGTGGCTGTCCGTCAGCACACACATGACGTCTGTGGCTGTCCGTGTGTGTCTGTATGTGTCCTTCAGCACACAGTGGACGTCCGTGGCTGTCCATCAGTACACATATCAGCACGTTGGTCCTTGGACTCAGCATGATGACCCTTCTTGTAGACAGTTCGGGTGATTTTGGCCTACATGGGCGGTCTGGTCAGTACACACAGTACGTCCGTGGGTGTCTGCCAGCACACACAGGACGTCTGTGGCTGTCCGTGTGTATCCGTGTGTATCCGTCAACACACATAGGACGGCTGTGGCTGTCCATCAGTACACATATCAGCACGTTGGTCTTTGGACTCAGCACGCTGGCCCTTCCCGTGGACTGTTTGGGTGATTTTGGCCCACATGGGCTGTCTGTTCAGTACACACAAGACGTCTATGGGTGTCCGCCAGCACACACAGGACATCCGTGGGTGTCCACCAGCACACACAGGACATCCGTGTCTGTCCGTGTGTATTCATGGGTGTCCGCCAGCACACACAGGACGTCTGTGGTTGTCCGTCAGCACACCTAGGACGTTTGTGTGTGTCCGTCAGCACACACGACGGCCGTGTGTGTCTGTGTGTGTCCATCAGCACACACAGGACATCCGTGGCTGTCCATCAGTACACATATCAGCACGCTGGCCCACGTGGGCTGTTTGTTCAGTACTCACAGGACGTCCGTGGGCGTCCGCCAGCAAACACAGGACGTCAGTGGCTGTGAGTGTCTATCTGGCAGCACACACAAGACATCCATGGCTGTCTGTGTGTGTCAGTGTGTGTCCGTGTGTGTCCGTCTGCACATATAGGACGTCCATGGCTGTCCATCAGTAGACATATCAGCATTCTCGTCCTTGGACTCAGCACGCTGGCCCTTCCCGTGGACTGTTTGGCTGATTTTGGCCCACGTGGGCTGTCTGTTCAGTACACACATAACGTCTGTGGGTGTCCGCCAGCACACACAGGACGTCTGTGGCTGTTCGTGTGTGTCCGTGTGTGTCCGTCTGTGTCCGTCAGCACACACAGGATGTCCGTGGCTGTCCATCAGTACACATATCAGCACTTTGGTCCTTGGACTCAGCAAGTTGGTCCTTGGACTCAGCACGCTGGCCCTTCCTGTGGAATTTTTGGGTGATTTTGGCCCACGTGGGCTGTCTGTTCAGTACACACAGGACATCCGTGGGTGTCCGTCATCACACACAGGACGTTCGTGTGTGTTGGTCAGCACACATAGGACGTCCATGGCTGTCCGTGTGTGTCCGTGTCTGTACATCAGCACACAGGACGTCCGTGGCTGTCCATCAGTACACATATCAGCACGTTGGTCCTTGGACTCAGCACGCTGGCCCATCCCGGGGACTGTTTGGGTGATTTTAGCCCACGTGGGCTGTTTGTTCAGTACAAAGAGGACTTGCCTGGGTGTCCGCCAGCACACACAGTACGTCCGTGGCTGTTCGTGGCTGTCCGTTAGCACACATAGGACGTCCGTGGCTGTCCGTGTGGGTCTGTGTGTGTCCGTGTGTGTCCGTCAACACACACAGGACGTCCGTGGCTGTCCATCTGTACACATATCAGCACGCTGGTCCTTGGACTCAGCACGCTGGCCTTTCCCGTGGACTGTTCAGGTGATTTTGGCCCTTGTGGGCTGTCTGTTCAGTATACACAGGTTGTCTGTGGCTGTCCATCAGCACACACAAGACATCCATGGTTGTCCGTGTGTGTCAGTGTGTGTCTGTGGGTCTCCGTCAGCACACACAGGACATCTATGGCTATCCATCAGTAAACATATCAGCACGCTGGTCCTTGGACTCTGCACGCTGGCCCTTCCCGTGGACTGTTCGGGAGATTTTGGCCCACGTGGGCTGTCTGTTCAGTACACACAGGACATCCGTGGGTGTCCGTCAACACACACATGACGTCCGTGTGTGTCCGTTAGCACACACAGGTCATCCGTGGCTGTTCGTGTGTGTCCGTCAGCACACACAGGACGTCTGTGGCTGTCCAAGGGTGTCCGTCAGCACACACATGACGTTCGTGTGTGTCCGCCAGCACGTAAGGGACGTTCGTAGCTGTCCGTGTGTGTGTCCTTGTGTTTCCGTCAGCACACACAGGACATACGTGGCTGTCCATCAGTACACATATCAGGACGTTGGTCCTTGGAATCAGCACGCTGGTCCTTGGAATCAGCACGCTGAGCCATCCCGTGGACTG
Organism: Brassica napus; assembly: GCF_020379485.1. NCBI lineage: Eukaryota > Viridiplantae > Streptophyta > Magnoliopsida > Brassicales > Brassicaceae > Brassica > Brassica napus. The sequence continues at coordinate 75,942 of NW_026014658.1, forward strand.
TTTGGGTGATTTTGGCCCACATGGGCTGTCTGTTCAGTACACAGGACTTCTGTGGGTGTCCGCAAGCACACACAGGACGTCCGTGGGTGTCCGTCAGCACACACAGGACGTCCGTGTGTGTCCGTCAGCACACACAGGTCGTCTGTGGCTGTCCATCAGTAGACATATCAGCATGCTGGTCCTTGGACTCAGCACGCTGGCCCTTCCCGTGGACTGTTTGGGTAATTTTGGCCCACGTGGGCTGTCTGTTCAGTACACACAGAACGTCTGTGGGTGTCCGCCAGCACACACAGGACGTCTGTGGCTGTTGGTGTGTGTCCGTGTGTGTCCGTGTGTGTCCGTCAGCACACACAGGATGTCCGTGGCTATCCATCAGTACACATATCACCACGTTGGTCCTTGGACTCAGCAAGTTGGTCCTTGGACTCAGCACGCTGGCCCTTCCTGTGGAATGTTTGGGTGATTTTGGCCCACGTGGGCTGTCTGTTCAGTACAAACAGGACATCCGTGGGTGTCCGTCAGCACACACAGGACGTTCGTGTGTGTTGGTCAGCACACATAGGACTTCCGTGGCTGTCTGTGTGTGTCTGTGTCTGTCCGTCAGCACACAGGACGTCCGTGGCTGTCCTTCAGTACACATATCAGCACGTTGGCCTTGGACTCAGCACGCTGGCTCTCCCGGGGACTGTTTGGGTGATTTTAGCCACGTGGGCTGCTTGTTCAGTACACACAAGACGTCCCTGGGTGTCCGCCAGCACACACAGTACGTCCGTGGCTGTCCGTTAGCACACATAGGACGTCCGTGGCTGTCCGTGTGGGTCTGTGTGTGTCTCTGCGTGTCCGTCAACACACACAGGACGTCCGTGGCTGTCCATCAGTACACATATCAGCACGCTGGTCCTTGGACTCAGCACGCTGGCCTTTCCCGTGGACTGTTCAGGTGATTTTGCCCCATGTGGGCTGTCTGTTCAGTACACACAGGACGTCTGTCGCTGTCCATCAGCACACACAAGACATCCATGGTTGTCCGTGTGTGTCAGTGTGTGTCCGTGTGTCTCCGTCAGCACACACAAGACGTCTATGGCTGTCCATCAGTAAACATATCAGCACGCTGGTCTTTGGATTCAGCACGCTGGCCCTTCCCGTGGACTGTTCGGGTGATTTTGGCCCACGTGGGCTGTCTGTTCCGTACACACAGGACATCCGTGGGTGTCCGTCAGCACACACATGACGTTCGTGTGTGTCCGTCAGCACATAAAGGACGTCCGTAGCTGTCTGTGTGTGTGTCCGTGTGTTTCCATCAGCACACACAGGACATACGTGGCTGTCCATCAGTACACATATCAGCACGTTGGTCCTTGGAATCAGCACGCTGGGCCATCCCGTGGACTGTTTGGGTGATTTTGGCCCACGGGGGATGTCTGTTCAGTACACACAGGACGTCTGTGGGTGTCCGCAAGCACACACAGGACGTACGTGGGTGTCCGTCAGCACACACAGGACGTCCGTGTGTGTCCGTCAGCACACACAGGTCATCCGTGGCTGTCTGTGTGTGTCCGTGTGTGTCCGTCAGCACACACATGACGTCCGTGGCTGTCCATCCGTACACATATCAGCACGTTGGTCCTTGGACTCAGCACGCTTACTCTTCCCATGGACTGTCCAGGTGATTTTGGCCCATGTGGGCTGTCTGTTCAGTACACACAGGACGTCTGTGGCCGTCCATCAGCACACACAAGACATCCATGGCTGTCCGTGTGTGTCAGTGTGTGTCCGTGTGTCTCCGTCAGCACACACAGGACGTATGTGGCTGTCCATCAGTACACATATCAGCACGTTGGTCGTTGGACTCAGCACGCTGGCCATTCCCGTGGACTGTTCAGGTGATTTTGGCCCATGTGGGCTGTCTGTTCAGTACACACAGGACGTTTGTGGCTGTCCATCAGCACACACAAGACATCCATGGCTGTCCGTGTGTGTCAGTGTGTGTCCGTGTGTCTCTGTCAGCACACACAGGACGTCTGTGGCTGACCATCAGTACACATATCAGCACGTTGGTCCTTGGAATCAGCACGCTGGGCCATCCCGTGGACTGTTCGGGTGATTTTGGCCCACGTGGGCTGTCTGTTTAGTACACACAGGACATCCGTGGGTGTCTGTTAGCACACACAGGACGTCCGTGTGTGTCCGTCAGCACACACAGGTCGTCCGTGGCTGTCCATGTGTGTCTGTCAGAACACACAGGACGTCTGTGGCTGTCCATCAGTACACATATCAGCAAGTTGGTCCTTGGACTCAGCACGCTGACCCTTCCCGTGGACTGTTCGGGTGATTTTGGCCCATGTGGGCTGTCTGTTCAGTACACACAGGACGTCTGTGGCTGTCCGTCAGCACACACGGGACCTTCGTGTGTGTCTGTCAGCACACATAGGACGTCTGTGGCTGTCCGTGTGTGTCCTTGTGTGTCCGTCAGCACACACAGGACGTCTGTGGTTGTCCATCAGTACACATATCAGCACGTTGGTCCTTGAACTCAGCACACTGGCCCATCCCATGGACTGTTTGGATGATTTTGGCTCACGTGGGCTGTTTATTCAGTACACACAGGACGTCCGTGGGTGTCCGCCAGCACACATAGGACGTCCGTGGCTGTCTGTCAGAACACATAGGACGTCCGTGTGTGTCCGTGTGTTTCCGTCAGCACACACAGGATGTTCCTGGCTGTCCATCAGTACACATATCAGCATGCTGTTCTTTGGACTCAGCACACTGGCCCTTCCCGTGGACTCTTCGGGTGATTTTGGCCCACAAGGGATGTCTGTTCAGTACACACATGACGTCCGTGGGTGTCCGTCAGCACACACATGACGTTCCTGTGTGTCTGTCAGCACATAAAGAACGTCCGTAGCTGTTTGTGTGTGTGTCCGTCAGCACACACAGGACATCCGTGGCTAATCATCAGTACACATATCAGCACGTTGGTCCTTGGAATCAGCACGCTGGGTAATCCCGTGGACTGTTTGGGTGATGTTGCCCCACATGGGCTGTCTGTTCAGTACACACTGGACGTCCGTGGGTGTCCGCCAGCACACATAGGACATCCGTGGGTGTCCGTCAGCACACACAGGACGTCTGTGTGTGTCTGTCAGCACACACAGGTAGTCCGTGACTGTCCGTGTGTGTCCGTCAGCACACACAGAACGTCCGTCGCTGTCCATCAGTACACATATCAGCACGCTGGTCCTTAGACTCAGCACGCTGGCCCTCCCTGTGGACTGTTCAGGTGATTTTGGCCCACGTGGGCTGTCTGTTTAGTACACACAGAACGTCCGTGGGTGTCCGCCAGCACACACAGGACGTCCGTGGCTGTTCGTGTGTGTCCGTGTGTTTCCGCCAACACACACAGGACGTTCCTGGCTGTCCATCTGTACACATATCAGCACGCTGTTCCTTGGACGCAGCACACTGGCCCTTCCCGTGGACTCTTTGGGTGATTTTGGTCCACATGGGATGTCTGTTCCGTACACACAGGACATCCGTGGGTGTCCTTCAGCACACACATGACGTTCGTGTGTGTCCGTCAGCACATAAAGGACGTCCGTAGCTGTCCGTGTGTGTGTCCGTGTGTTTCCATCAGCACACACAGGACATACGTCGCTGTCCATCAGTACACATATCAGCACGTTGGTCCTTGGAATCAGCACGCTGGGCCATCCCGTGGACTGTTTGGGTGATTTCGGCCCACGTGGGCTGTCTGTTCAGTACACACAGGACGTCCGTGGGTGTCCGCAAGCACACACAGGACGTATGTGGGTGTCCGTCAGCACACACAGGACGTCCGTGTGTGTCCGTCAGCACACACAGGTCATCCGTGGCTGTCTGTGTGTGTCCGTGTGTGTCCGTCAGCACACACATGACGTCCGTGGCTGTCCATCCGTACACATATCAGCACGTTGGTCCTTGGACTCAGCACGCTGACTCTTCCCATGGACTGTCCAGGTGATTTCGGCCCATGTGGGCTGTCTGTTCAGTACACACATGACGTCTGTGGCCGTCCATCAGCACACACAAGACATCCATGGCTGTCCGTGTGTGTCAGTGTGTGTCCATGTGTCTCCGTCAGCACACACAGGACGTATGTGGCTGTCCATCAGTACACATATCAGCACGCTGGTCGTTGGACTCAGCACGCTGGCCATTCCCGTGGACTGTTCAGGTGATTTTGGCCCATGTGGGCTGTCTGTTCAGTACACACAGGACGTTTGTGGCTGTCCATCAGCACACACAAGACATCCATGGCTGTCCGTGTGTGTCAGTGTGCGTCCGTGTGTCTCCGTCAGCACACACATGACGTCTGTGGCTGTCCATCAGTACACATATCAGCAAGTTGGTCCTTGGAGTCAGCACGCTGGGCCATCCCGTGGACTGTTTGGGTGATTTTGGCCCACGTGGGCTGTCTGTTCAGTACACACAGGACGTCCGTGGGTGTCCGCAAGCACACACAGGACGTATGTGGGTGTCCGTCAGCACACACATTACGTCCGTGGCTGTCCGTTAGCACACATAGGACGTCCGTGGCTGTCCGTATGGGTCTGTGTGTGTCTCTGTGTGTCCGTCAACACATACAGGACGTCCGTGGCTGTCCATCAGTACACATATCAGCACGCTGGTCCTTGGACTCAGCACGCTGGCTTTTCCCATGGACTGTTCAGGTGATTTTGGCCCATGTGGGCTGTCTGTTCAGTACACACAGGACGTCTGTGGCTGTCCATCAGCACACACAAGACATCCATGGTTGTCCGTGTGTGTCAGTGTGTGTCCGTGTCTCTCCGTCAGCACACACAAGACGTCTATGGCTGTCCATCAGTAAACATATAAGCACGCTGGTCTTTGGACTCAGCACGCTGGCCCTTCCCGTGGACTGTTCGGTTGATTTTGGCCCACGTGGGCTGTCTGTTTAGTACACACAGGACATCCGTGGGTGTCCGTTAGCACACACAGGAAGTCCGTGTGTGTCCGTCAGCACACACAGGTCGTCCGTGGCTGTCCATGTGTGTCCGTCAGAACACACAGGACGTCTGTGGCTGTCCATCAGTACACATATCAGCAAGTTGGTCCTTGGACTCAGCACGCTGACCCTTCCCGTGGACTGTTCGGGTGATTTTGGCCCATGTGGGCTGTCTGTTCAGTACACACAGGACGTCCGTGGCTGTCCGTCAGCACACACGGGACCTTCGTGTGTGTCTGTCAGCACACATAGGACGTCTGTGGCTTTCCGTCTGTGTCCTTGTGTGTCCGTCACCACACACAGGACGTCCGTGGCTGTCCATCAGTACACATATCAGCACGTTGGTCCTTGAACTCAGCACGCTGGCCCATCCCATGGACTGTTTGGATGATTTTGGCTCACGTGGGCTGTTTATTCAGTACACACAGGACGTCCGTGGGTGTCCGCCAGCACACATAAGACGTCCGTGGCTGTCTGTCAGCACACATAGGACGTCCGTGTGTGTCCGTGTGTTTCCGTCAGCACACACAGGACGTTCCTGGCTGTCCATCAGTACACATATCAGCACGTTGGTCCTTGAACTCAGCACGCTGGCCCATCCCATGAACTGTTTGGATGATTTTGGCTCACGTGGGCTGTTTATTCAGTACACACAGGACGTCCGTGGGTGTCCGCCAGCACACATAAGACGTCCGTGGCTGTCTGTCAGCACACATAGGACGTCCATGTGTGTCCGTGTGTTTCCGTCAGCACACACAGGACGTTCCTGGCTGTCCATCAGTACACATATCAGCATGCTGTTCTTTGGACTCAGCACACTGGCCCTTCCCGTGGACTCTTCGGGTGATTTTGGCCCACAAGGGATGTCTGTTCAGTACACACATGACGTCCGTGGGTGTACGTCAGCACACACATGACGTTCCTGTGTGTCTGTCAGCACATAAAGAACGTCCGTAGCTGTTCGTGTGTGTGTCCGTGTGTGTCCGTCAGCACACACAGGACATCCGTGGCTATTCATCAGTACACATATCAGCACGCTGGTCCTTGGAATCAGCACGCTGGGTAATCCCGTGGACTGTTTGGGTGATGTTGCCCCACATGGGCTGTCTGTTCAGTACACACTGGACGTCCGTGGGTGTCCGCCAGCACACATACGACGTCTGTGGGTGTCCGTCAGCACACACAGGAAGTCTGTGTGTGTCCGTCAGCACACACAGGTAGTCCGTGACTGTCCGTGTGTGTCCGTCAGCACACACAGGACGTCCGTCGCTGTCCATCAGTACACATATCAGCACGCTGGTCCTTAGACTCAGCACGCTGGCCCTTCCCGTGGACTGTTCGGGTGATTTTGGCCCACGTGGGCTGTCTGTTCAGTACACACAGAACGTCCGTGGGTGTCCGCCAGCACACACAGGACGTCCGTGGCTGTTCGTGTGTGTCCGTGTGTTTCCGTCAACACACACAGGACGTTCCTGGCTGTCCATCTGTACACATATCAGCACGCTGTTCCTTGGACTCAGCACACTGGCCCTTCCCGTGGACTCTTTGGGTGATTTTGGTCCACGTGGGATGTCTGTTCCGTACACACAGGACGTCCGTGGGTGTCCGTCAGCACACACATGACGTTCGTGTGTGTCCGTCAGCACATAAAGGACGTCCGTAGCTGTCCGTGTGTGTGTCCGTGTGTTTCCATCAGCACACACAGGACATACGTGGCTGTCCATCCGTACACATATCAGCACGTTGGTCCTTGGAATCAGCACGCTGGGCCATCCCGTGGACTGTTTGGGTGATTTTGGCCCACGTGGGCTGTCTGTTCAGTACACACAGGACGTCCGTGGGTGTCCGCAAGCACACACAGGACGTACGTGGGTGTCCATCAGCACACACAGGACGTCCGTGTGTGTCCGTCAGCACACACAGGTCATCCGTGGCTGTCTGTGTGTGTCCGTGTGTGTCCGTCAGCACACACATGACGTCCGTGGCTGTCCATCCGTACACATATCAGCACGTTGGTCCTTGGACTCAGCACGCTGACTCTTCCCATGGACTGTCCAGGTGATTTTGGCCCATGTGGGATGTCTGTTCAGTACACACAGGACGTCTGTGGCCGTCCATCAGCACACACAAGACATCCACGGCTGTCCGTGTGTGTCAGTGTGTGTCCGTGTGTCTCCGTCAGCACACACAGGACGTATGTGGCTGTCCATCAGTACACATATCAGCACGCTGGTCGTTGGACTCAGCACGCTGGCCATTCCCGTGGACTGTTCAGGTGATTTTGGCCCATGTGGGATGTCTGTTCAGTACACACAGGACGTTTGTGGCTGTCCATCAGCACACTCAAGACATCCATGGCTGTCCGTGTGTGTCAGTGTGTGTCCGTGTGTCTCCGTCAGCACACACAGGACGTCTGTGGCTGTCCATCAGTACACATATCAGCACGTTGGTCCTTGGAATCAGCACGCTGGGCCATTCCGTGGACTGTTTGGGTGATTTTGGCCCACGTGGGCTGTCTGTTCAGTACACACAGGACGTCCGTGTGTGTCCGTCAGCACACACAGGTCGTCCGTGGCTGTCTGTGTGTGTCCGTCAGCACACACATGACGTCTGTGGCTGTCCATCCGTACACATATCAGCACGTTCGTCCTTGGACTCAGCACGCTGACTCTTCCCATGGACTGTCCAGGTGATTTTGGCCCATGTGGGCTGTCTAATCAGTACACACAGGACGTCTGTGGCCGTCCATCAGCACACACAAGACATCCATGGCTGTCCGTGTGTGTCAGTGTGTGTCCGTGTGTCTCCGTCAGCACACACAGGACGTATGTGGCTGTTCATTAGTACACATATCAGCACGCTGGTCGTTGGACTCAGCACGCTGGCCATTCCCGTGGACTGTTCAGGTGATTTTGGCCCATGTGGGCTGTCTGTTCAGTACACACAGGATGTTTGTGGCTGTCCATCAGCACACAAGACATCCATGGCTGTCCGTGTGTGTCAGTGTGTGTCCGTGTGTCTCCGTCAGCAAACACAGGACGTCTGTGGCTGTCCATCAGTACACATATCAGCACGCTGGTCCTTGGACTCAGCACGCTTGCCCTTCCCGTGGACTGTTCGGGTGATTTTGGCCCACGTGGGCTGTCTGTTCAGTACACAGAGGACATCCGTGGGTGTCCATCAGCATACACAGGATGTCCGTGTGTGTCCGTCAGCACACACAGGTCGTCCGTGGCTGTCCGTGTGTGTCCGTCAGCACACATAGGACGTTTGTGGCTGTCCATCAGTACACATATCAGCACGTTGGTCCTTGGACTCAGCACGCTGACCCTTCCCGTGGACTGTTCGGGTGATTTTGGCCCATGTGGGCTGTCTGTTCAGTACACACAGGACGTCCGTGGCTGTCCGTCAGCACACACAGGACGTTCGTGTGTGTCTGTCAGCACACATAGGACGTCTGTGGCTGTCCGTGTGTGTCCTTGTGTGTCCGTCAGCACACACAGGACGTCCGTGTGTGTCCTTGTGTGTCCGTCAGCACAGACAGGACGTCCGTGGCTGTCCATCAGTACACATATCAGCACGTTGGTCCTTGAACTCAGCACGCTGGCCCATCCCGTGAACTGTTTGGATGATTTTGGCCAACGTGGGCTGTTTATTCAGTACACACAGGACGTCTGTGGGTGCCCGCCAGAACACACAGGACGTCCGTGGCTGTCTGTCAGCACACATAGGACGTCTGTGGCTGTCCGTGTGTGTCCGTGTGTTTCCGTCAGAACACACAGGACATCCGTGGCTGTCCATCAGTACACATATCAGCACGTTGGTCATTGGAATCAGCACGCGGGGCAATACCGTGGGCTGTTTGGGTGATGTTTTCCTGTGTGGGCTGTCTGTTCAGTACACATAGGACGTCCGTGGGTGTCCGCCAGCACACATAGGACGTCCGTGGGTGTCCGTCAGCACACACAGGACGTCCGTGTGTGTCCGTCAGCACACACAGGTCGTCTGTGGCTGTCCATCAGTAGACATATCAGCATGCTGGTCCTTGGACTCAGCACGCTGGCCCTTCCCGTGGACTGTTTGGGTGATTTTGGCCCACGTGGGCTGTCTGTTCAGTACACACAAAACGTCTGTGGGTGTCCGCCAGCACATACAGGACGTCTGTGGCTGTTTGTGTGTGTCCGTCTGTGTCCGTCAGCAGACACAGGATGTCCGTGGCTGTCCATCAGTACACATATCACCACGTTGGTCCTTGGACTCAGCAAGTTGGTCCTTGGACTCAGCACGCTGGCCCTTCCTGTGGAATGTTTGGGTGATTTTGGCCCACGTGGGCTGTCTGTTCAGTACAAACAGGACATCCGTGGGTGTCCGTCAGCAGACACAGGACGTTCGTGTGTGTTGGTCAACACACATAGGACGTCTGTGGCTGTCCGTGTGTGTCCGTGTCTGTCCGTCAGCACACAGGACGTCCGTGGCTGTCCATCAGTACACATATCAGCACGTTGGTCCTTGGACTCAGCACGCTGGCCCAACCCGGGGATTGTTTGGGTGATTTTAGCCACGTGGGCTGTTTGTTCAGTACACACAGGACGTCCCTGGGTGTTCGCCAGCACACACAGTACGTCCGTGGCTGTCCGTTAGCACACATAGGACGTCCGTGTGGGTCTGTGTGTGTCTGTGTGTGTCCGTCAACACACACAGGACGTCTGTAGCTGTCCATCAGTACACATATCAGCACGCTGGTCCTTGGACTCAGCACGCTGGCCTTTCCCGTGGACTGTTCAGGTGATTTTGGCCCATGTGGGCTGTCTGTTCAGTACACACAGGACGTATGTGGCTGTCCATCAGCACACACAAGACATCCATGGTTGTCCGTGTGTGTCAGTGTGTGTCCGTGTGTCTCCGTCAGCACACACAGGACGTATGTGGCTGTCCATCAGTACACATATCAGCACGCTGGTCGTTGGACTCAGCACGCTGGCCATTCCCGTGGACTGTTCAGGTGATTTTGGCCCATGTGGGCTGTCTGTTCAGTACACACAGGACGTTTGTGGCTGTCCATCAGCACACAAGACATCCATGGCTGTCCGTGTGTGTCAGTGTGTGTCCGTGTGTCTCCGTCAGCACACACAGGACGTATGTGGCTGTCCATCAGTACACATATCAGCACGCTGGTCGTTGGACTCAGCACGCTGGCCATTCCCGTGGACTGTTCAGGTGATTTTGGCCCATGTGGGCTGTCTGTTCAGTACACACAGGACGTTTGTGGCTGTCCATCAGCACACAAGACATCCATGGCTGTCCGTGTGTGTCAGTGTGTGTCCGCGTGTCTCCGTCAGCACACACAGGACGTCTGTGGCTGTCCATCAGTACACATATCAGCACGCTTGCCCTTCCCGTGGACTGTTCGGGTGATTTTGGCCCACGTGGGCTGTCTGTTCAGTACACAGAGGACATACGTGGGTGTCCGTCAGCACACACAGGATGTCCGTGTGTGTCCGTCAGCACACACAGGTCGTCCGTGGCTGTCTGTGTGTGTCCGTCAGCACACATAGGACGTTTGTGGCTGTCCATCAGTACACATATCAGCACGTTGGTCGTTGGACTCAGCACGCTGGCCCTTCCCGTGGACTGTTCGGGTGATTTTGGCCCATGTGGGCTGTCTGTTCAGTACACACAGGACGTCTGTGGCTGTCCGTCAGCACACACGGGACGTTCGTGTGTGTCTGTCAGCACACATTGGACGTCTGTGGCTGTCCGTGTGTGTCCTTGTGTGTCCGTCAGCACACACAGGACGTCCATGGCTGTCCATCAGTACACATATCAGCACGTTGGTCCTTGAACTCAGCACGCTGGCCCATCCCGTGAACTGTTTGGATGATTTTGGCCAACGTGGGCTGTTTATTCAGTACACACAGGACGTCCGTGGGTGTCCGCCAGAACACACAGGACGTCCGTGGCTGTCTGTCAGCACACATAGGACGTCCGTGGCTGTCCGTGTGTGTCCGTGTGTTTCCGTCAGAACACACAGGACATCCGTGGCTGTCCATCAGTACACATATCAGCACGTTGGTCATTGGAATCAGCACGCGGGGCAATACTGTGGGCTGTTTGGGTGATGTTGTCCCACGTGGGCTGTCTGTTCAGTACTCACAGGACGTCCGTGGGTGTCCGCCAGCACACATAGGACGTCCGTGGGTGTCCGTCAGCACACACAGGACGTCCGTGTGTGTCCGTCAGCACACACAGGTCGTCTGTGGCTGTCCATCAGTAGACATATCAGCATGCTGGTCCTTGGACTCAGCACGCTGGCCCTTCCCGTGGACTGTTTGGGTGATTTTGGCCCACGTGGGCTGTCTGTTCAGTACACACAGAACGTCTGTGGGTGTCCGCCAGCACACACAGGACGTCTGTGGCTGTTTGTGTGTGTCCGTCTGTGTCCGTCAGCACACACAGGATGTCCGTGGCTGTCCATCAGTACACATATCACCACGTTGGTCCTTGGACTCAGCAAGTTGGTCCTTGGACTTAGCACGCTGGCCCTTCCTGTGGAATGTTTGGGTGATTTTGGCCCACGTGGGCTGTCTGTTCAGTTCAAACAGGACATCCGTGGGTGTCCGTCAGCACACACAGGACGTTCGTGTGTGTTGGTCAGCACACATAGGACGTCTGTGGCTGTCCGTGTGTGTCCGTGTCTGTCCGTCAGCACACAGGACGTCCGTGGCTGTCCATCAGTACACGTATCAGCACGTTGGTCCTTGGACTCAGCACGCTGGCCCAACCCGGAACTGTTTGGGTGATTTTAGCCACGTGGGCTGTTTGTTCAGTACACACAGGACGTCCCTGGGTGTTCGCCAGCACACACAGTACGTCCGTGGCTGTCCGTTAGCACACATAGGACGTCCGTGTGGGTCTGTGTGTGTCTGTGTGTGTCCGTCAACACACACAGGACGTCTGTGGCTGTCCATCTGTACACATATCAGCACGTTGGTCCTTGGAATCAGCACGCTGGGCCATCCCGTGGACTGTTTGGGTGATTTTGGCCCATGTGGGCTGTCTGTTCAGTACACACAGGACGTCCGTGTGTGTCCGTCAGCACACACAGGTCATCCGTGGCTGTCTGTGTGTGTCCGTGTGTGTCCGTCAGCACACACATGACGTCTGTGGCTGTCCATCAGTACACATATCAGCACGCTGGTCGTTGGACTCAGCACGCTGGCCATTCCCGTGGACTGTCCATGTGATTTTGGCCCATGTGGGCTGTCTAATCAGTACACACAGGACGTCTGTGGCCGTCCATCAGCACACACAAGACATCCATGGCTGTCCGTGTGTGTCAGTGTGTGTCCGTGTGTCTCCGTCAGCACACACAGGACGTATGTGGCTGTCCATCAGTACACATATCAGCACGCTGGTCGTTGGACTCAGCACGCTGGCCATTCCCGTGGACTGTTCAGGTGATTTTGGCCCATGTGGGCTGTCTGTTCAGTACACACAGGACGTTTGTGGCTGTCCATCAGCACACAAGACATCCATGGCTGTCCGTGTGTGTCAGTGTGTGTCCGCGTGTCTCCGTCAGCACACACAGGACGTCTGTGGCTGTCCATCAGTACACATATCAGCACGCTGGTCCTTGGACTCAGCACGCTTGCCCTTCCCGTGGACAGTTCGGGTGATTTTGGCCCACGTGGGCTGTCTGTTCAGTACACAGAGGACATACGTGGGTGTCCGTCAGCACACACAGGATGTCCGTGTGTGTCCGTCAGCACACACAGGTCGTCCGTGGCTGTCCGTGTGTGTCCGTCAGCACACATAGGACGTTTGTGGCTGTCCATCAGTACACATATCAGCACGTTGGTCCTTGGACTCAGCACGCTGGCCCTTCCCGTGGACTGTTCGGGTGATTTTGGCCCATGTGGGCTGTCTGTTCAGTACACACAGGACGTCCGTGGCTGTCCGTCAGCACACACGGGATGTTCGTGTGTGTCTGTCAGCACACATAGGACGTCTGTGGCTGTCCGTGTGTGTCCTTGTGTGTCCGTCAGCACACACAGGACGTCCATGGCTGTCCATCAGTACACATATCAGCACGTTGGTCCTTGAACTCAGCACGCTGGCCCATCCCGTGAACTGTTTGGATGATTTTGGCCAACGTGGGCTGTTTATTCAGTACACACAGGACGTCCGTGGGTGTCCGCCAGAACACACAGGACGTCCGTGGCTGTCTGTCAGCACACATAGGACGTCCGTGGCTGTCCGTGTGTGTCCGTGTGTTTCCGTCAGAACACACAGGACATCCGTGGCTGTCCATCAGTACACATATCAGCATGTTGGTCATTGGAATCAGCACGCGGGGCAATACTGTGGGCTGTTTGGGTGATGTTGTCCCACGTGGGCTGTCTGTTCAGTACTCACAGGACGTCCGTGGGTGTCCGCCAGCACACATAGGACGTCCGTGGGTGTCCGTCAGCACACACAGGACGTCCGTGTGTGTCCGTCAGTACACACAGGTCGTCTGTGGCTGTCCATCAGTAGACATATCAGCATGCTGGTCCTTGGACTCAGCACGCTGGCCCTTCCCGTGGACTGTTTGGGTGATTTTGGCCCACGTGGGCTGTCTGTTCGGTACACACAGGACATCTGTGGGTGTCCGTTAGCACACACAGGACGTCCGTGTGTGTCCGTCAGCACACACAGGTAGTCCGTGGCTGTCCATGTGTGTCCGTCATAACACACAGGACGTCTGTGGATGTCCATCAGTACACATATCAGCAAGTTGGTCATTGGACTCAGCACGCTGACCATTCCCGTGGACTGTTTGGGTGATTTTGGCCCATGTGGGCTGTCTGTTCAGTACACACATGACGTCCGTGGCTGTCCGTCAGCACACACGGGACCTTCGTGTGTGTCTGTCAGCACACATAGGACGTCTGTGGCTGTCCGTGTGTGTCCTTGTGTGTCCGTCAGCACACACAGGACGTCTGTGGCTGTCCATCAGTACACATATCAGCACGTTGGTCCTTGAACTCAGCATGCTGGCCCATCCCATGGACTGTTTGGATGATTTTGGCTCACGTGGGCTGTTTATTCAGTACACACAGGACGTCCGTGGGTGTCCGCCAGCACACATAGGACGTCCGTGGCTGTCTGTCAGCACACATAGGACGTCCGTGTGTGTCCGTGTGTTTCCGTCAGCACACACAGGACGTTCCTGGCTGTCCATCAGTACACATATCAGCATGCTGTTCTTTGGACTCAGCACACTGGCCCTTCCCGTGGACTCTTCGGGTGATTTTGGCCCACAAGGGATGTCTGTTCAGTACACACATGACGTCCGTGGGTGTCCGTCAGCACACACATGACGTTCCTGTGTGTCTGTCAGCACATAAAGAACGTCCGTAGCTGTTCGTGTGTGTGTCCGTGTGTGTCCGTCAGCACACACAGGACATCCGTGGCTATTCATCAGTACACATATCAGCACGTTGGTCCTTGGAATCAGCAGGCTGGGTAATCCCGTGGACTGTTTGGGTGATGTTGCCCCACGTGGGCTGTCTGTTCAGTACACACTGGACGTCCGTGGGTGTCCGCCAGCACACATAGGACGTCCGTGGGTGTCCGTCAGCACACACAGGACGTCTGTGTGTGTCCGTCAGCACACACAGGTAGTCCGTGACTGTCCGTGTGTGTCCGTCAGCACACACAGGACGTCCGTCGCTGTCCATCAGTACAAACATCAGCATGCTGGTCCTTAGACTCAGCACGCTGGCCCTTCCCGTGGACTGTTCGGGTGATTTTGGCCCACGTGGGCTGTCTGTTCAGTACACACAGAACGTCCGTGGGTGTCCGCCAGCACACACAGGACGTCCGTGGCTGTTCGTGTGTGTCCGTGTGTTTCCGTCAACACACACAGGAGGTTCCTGGCTGTCCATCTGAACACATATCAGCACGCTGTTCCTTGGACTCAGCACACTGGCCCTTCCCGTGGACTCTTTGGGTGATTTTGGTCCACGTGGGATGTCTGTTCTGTACACACAGGACGTCCGTGGGTGTCCGTCAGCACACACATGACGTTCTTGTGTGTCCGTCAGCACATAAAGGACGTCCGTAGCTGTCCGTGTGTGTGTCCGTGTGTTTCCATCAGCACACACAGGACATACGTGGCTGTCCATCAGTACACATATCAGCACGTTGGTCCTTGGAATCAGCACGCTGGGCCATCCCGTGGACTGTTTGGGTGATTTTGGCCCACGTGGGCTGTCTGTTCAGTACACACAGGACGTCCGTGGGTGTCCGCAAGCACACACAGGACGTACGTGGGTGTCCGTCAGCACACACAGGACGTCCGTGTGTGTCCGTCAGCACACACAGGTCATCCGTGGCTGTCTGTGTGTGTCCGTGTGTGTCCGTCAGCACACACATGACGTCCGTGGCTGTCCATCCGTACACATATCAGCACGTTGGTCCTTGGACTCAGCACGCTGACTCTTCCCATGGACTGTCCAGGTGATTTTGGCCCATGTGGGCTGTCTGTTCAGTACACACAGGACGTCTGTGGCCGTCCATCAGCACACACAAGAAATCCATGGCTGTCCGTGTGTGTCAGTGTGTGTCCGTGTGTCTCCGTCAGCACTCACAGGACGTATGTGGCTGTCCATCAGTACACATATCAGCACGCTGGTCGTTGGACTCAGCACGCTGGCCATTCCCGTGGACTGTTCAGGTGATTTTGGCCCATGTGGGCTGTCTGTTCTGTACACACAGGACGTTTGTGGCTGTCCATCAGCACACACAAGACATCCATGGCTGTCCGTGTGTGTCAGTGTGTGTCCGTGTGTCTCCGTCAGCACACACAGGACGTCTGTGGCTGTCCATCAGTACACATATCAGCACGTTGGTCCTTTGAATCAGCACGCTGGGCCATCCCGTGGACTGTTTGGGTGATTTTGGCCCACGTGGGCTGTCTGTTCAGTACACACAGGACGTCCGTGGGTGTCCGCAAGCACACACAGGACGTACGTGGGTGTCCGTCAGCACACACAGGACGTCCGTGTGTGTCCGTCAGCACACACAGGTCATCCGTGGCTGTCTGTGTGTGTCCGTGTGTGTCCGTCAGCACACACATGACGTCCGTGGCTGTCCATCCGTACACCTATCAGCACGTTGGTCCTTGGACTCAGCACGCTGACTCTTCCCATGGACTGTCCAGGTGATTTTGGCCCATGTGGGCTGTCTGTTCAGTACACACAGGATGTCTGTGGCCGTCCATCAGCACACACAAGACATCCATGGCTGTCCGTGTGTGTCAGTGTGTGTCCGTGTGTCTCCGTCAGAACACACAGGACGTATGTGGCTGTCCATCAGTACACATATCAGCACGCTGGTCGTTGGACTCAGCACGCTGGCCATTCCCGTGGACTGTTCAGGTGATTTTAGCCCATGTGGGCTGTCTGTTCAGTACACACAGGACGTTTGTGGCTGTCCATCAGCACACACAAGACATCCATGGCTGTCCGTGTGTGTCAGTGTGTGTCCGTGTGTCTCCGTCAGCACACGCAGGACGTCTGTGGCTGTCCATCAGTACACATATCAGCACGTTGGTCCTTGGAATCAGCACGCTGGGCCATCCCGTGGACTGTTTGGGTGATTTTGGCCCACGTGGGCTGTCTGTTCAGTACACACAGGACGTCCGTGGGTGTCCGCAAGCACACACAGGACGTCCGTGGGTGTCCGCAAGCACACACAGGACGTACGTGGGTGTCCGTCAGCACACACAGGACGTCCGTGTGTCCGTCAGCACACACAGGTCGTCCGTGGCTGTCTGTGTGTGTCCGTGTGTGTCCGTCAGCACACACATGACGTCCGTGGCTGTCCATCCGTACACATATCAGCACGTTCGTCCTTGGACACAGCACGCTGACTCTTCCCATGGACTGTCCAGGTGATTTTGGCCCATGTGGGCTGTCTGTTCAGTACATACATGACGTCTGTGGCCGTCCATCAGCACACACAAAACATCCATGGCTGTCCGTGTGTGTCAGTGTGTGTCCGTGTGTCTCCGTCAGCACACACAGGACGTATGTGGCTGTCCATCAGTACACATATCAGCACGCTGGTCGTTGGACTCACCACGCTGGCCATTCCCGTGGACTGTTCAGGTGATTTTGGCCCATGTGGGCTGTCTGTTCAGTACACACAGGACGTTTGTGGCTGTCCATCAGCACACAAAACATCCATGGCTGTCCGTGTGTGTCAGTGTGTGTCCGTGTGTCTCCGTCAGCACACACATGTTGTAGGCACAGGGGGGGTAACCCACGAATTGATAGAGGTTGGATCCAAGCTACAACCTGAGAACAATGAGAACCGATTTTTATGAGTTTTTAGAGTTTTATAATGCAAACAGAAACAAATATGAATATGAATCAAAAAGATAATATGAATAAAAACAAATAGAAAAGGGATAGATTGATGGAGATGGGATCTTTGTTGCTGGATGTGTATCACTCTCAAGATCGATTAATGGATGGAGATGGGATGATGGACGCCACAAAGCTCTGTGAAAGGAGGCTTTGATAAGTCAAGTTGCTCCAGAGTTGTTTCTCACACACTCAAAAGACTTAGAACAATAGTTTTGACAAAACTAGAAAAACTGAATAATTCATAATACTTTCAAAGATGGGTAATTTACAATGAAACAAAGACTAGAGCTTTATAGGCTCGACCAAGGACTCTCTAACAGTCATAAAATGACATAAGGAAAGAAATAAAATCGAAATAATAAACTTGGAAGCAAAGGAATTGATGGCTCCTTGAAAACTAGCCGTTGGAGGCTTAATGATGAGAATCTTGGCCAAATGAATGTAGATGGTGTCCTCCTTGTATCTGGACGGTTTGAGGGGGTAAGTGAGCTTCCTGGGAATCTTCTTAATGGTTTGGAAGGTGCTGATGTCGTGCATAGACTGAAGGAAAAAGAGCTGTTGGAGTTTTAATGCTTGAGACTCCAAATAAGGCAGTTTGGTGATAATGGGGATCTTCTTATTCCTATGTGGGCTGGTGCATGGGATGAAGTTGTAGAACTCTTCTGGCTCGTGTATAATGTCTCCTGGATGTCTTGGTTTAGTATGGATGTCGTCTGGTTCTCCTGGTTGGATTGGAATTGCTTGGAATGGATCAAACCGAAAGATTGTCCAATCTTTCCATAAATAGCTCCGGTTTGATTTAAGTGATTCTCCATTGAACCGACTGATCTCCTGGGTTGTGGTGCAGCTAAGGACTTCTGGAATACCTCCTGATTGGTTTAAATGATCTCCTGGTCGCCAATTTCTGGTTTGAAGCTGATTGAACCGGTTAGCTTCCAATTGAGGCGAGTGTAGCACTGGTTTGACCGGTTCTGGCAAATTGAACATATCTTCTGATTTCCGTGTCCATTTCTCCTGATCTTTGGCTTTCTGGAAAGCTGATAAACTCCTCTTGACTCCAATGATGGGCTTTGCTTCAGGCCGCTCCTTCCTTGGGCTGGAATCTCCTTCTAAAGTCGGGTACTCGCAGATGGACGGGCTGGGAAACTTCTGACTTGTAAAATTCATAACTTCTTGCTCCGTGAATATTTTGGCTCGATTCCAATTGGGCTGGACTCCTTCTTGAGTGTAAAATCCAATACAATTGGTTTCATGTTGAAAGTCCTACTGGTTGTAGAGATATACGCCTTGGACTGAACCTCGGTCGCTGGTACCTCCTAGATGGCCGGTTTGGACGGTTTGGTGAGACTCTGGTTGAACCATGGATTTTGTGACCACAACAACACAGGACGTCTGTGGCTGTCCATCAGTACACATATCAGCACGCTGGTCCTTGGACTCAGCACGCTTTCCCTTCCCGTGGACTGTTCGGGTGATTTTGGCCCACGTGGGCTGTCTGTTCAGCACACAGAGGACATCCGTGGGTGCCCGTCAGCACACACAGGATGTCCGTGTGTGTCCGTCAGCACACACAGGTCGTCCGTGGCTGTCCGTGTGTGTCCGTCAGCACACATAGGACGTTTGTGGCTGTCCATCAGTACACATATCAGCACGTTGGTCCTTGGACTCAGCACTCTGACCCTTCCCGTGGACTGTTCGGGTGATTTTGGCCCATGTGGGCTGTCTGTTCAGTACACACAGGACGTCCGTGGCTGTCCGTCAGCACACACGGGACGTTCGTGTGTGTCTGTCAGCACACATAGGACGTCTGTGGCTGTCCATGTGTGTCCTTGTGTGTCCGTCAGCACACACAGGACGTCCGTGGCTGTCCATCAGTACACATATCAGCACGTTGGTCCTTGAACTCAGCACGCTGGCCCATCCCGTGAACTGTTTGGATGATTTTTGCCAACGTGGGCTGTTTATTCAGTACACACAGGACGTCCGTGGGTGTCCGCCAGAACACACAGGACGTCCGTGGCTGTCTGTCAGCACACATTGGACGTCCGTGGCTGTCCGTGTGTGTCCGTGTGTTTCTGTCAGAACACACAGGACATCCGTGGCTGTCCATCAGTACACATATCAGCACGTTGGTCATTGGAATCAGCACACGGGGCAATACCGTGGGCTGTTTGGGTGATGTTGTCCCACGTGGGCTGTCTGTTCAGTACACACAGGACGTCCGTGGGTGTCCACCAGCACACATAGGACGTCCGTGGGTGTCCGTCAGCACACACAAGACGTCCGTGTGGGTCCGTCAGCACACACAGGTCGTCTGTGGCTGTCCATCAGTAGACATATCAGCATGCTGGTCCTTGGACTCAGCACGCTGGCCCTTCCCGTGGACTGTTTGGGTGATTTTGGCCCATGTGGGCTGTCTGTTCAGTACACATAGAACGTCTGTGGGTGTCCGCCAGCACACACAGGATGTCCGTGGCTGTCCATCAGTACACATATCACCACGTTGGTCCTTGGACTCAGCAAGTTGGTCCTTGGACTCAGCACGCTGGCCCTTCCTGTGGAATGTTTGGGTGATTTTGGCCCACGTGGGCTGTCTGTTCAGTACAAACAGGACATCCGTGGGTGTCCGTCAGCACACACAGGACGTTCGTGTGTGTTGGTCAGCACACATAGGACGTCCGTGGCTGTCCGTGTGTGTCCCTGTCTGTCCGTCAGCACACTGGACGTCCGTGGCTGTCCATCAGTACACATATCAGCACGTTGGTCCTTGGACTCAGCACGCTGGCCCAACCCGGGGACTGTTTGGGTGATTTTAGCCACGTGGGCTGTTTGGTCAGTACACAAAGGACGTCCCTGGGTGTTCGCCAGCACACACAGTACGTCCGTGGCTCTCCGTTAGCACACTTAGGACGTCCGTGGCTGTCCGTGTGGGTCTGTGTGTGTCTGTGTCTGTCCGTCAACACACACAGGACGTCTGTGGCTGTCCATCAGTACACATATCAGCACGCTGGTCCTTGGACTCAGCACGCTGGCCTTTCCCGTGGACTGTTCAGGTGATTTTGGCCCATGTGGGCTGTCTGTTCAGTACACACAGGACGTCTGTGGCTGTCCATCAGCACACACAAGACATCCATGGTTGTCCGTGTGTGTCAGTATGTGTCCGTGTGTCTCCGTCAGCGCACACAGGACGTCTATGGCTGTCCATCAGTAAACATATCAGCACGCTGGTCTTTGGACTCAGCACGCTGGCCCTTACCGTGGACTGTTCGGGTGATTTTGGCCCACGTGGGCTGTCTGTTCGGTACACACAGGACATCCGTGGGTGTCCGTCAGCACACACAGGACGTCTGTGTGTGTCCGTCAGCACACACAGGTCGTCCGTGGCTGTCCATGTGTGTCCGTCAGAACACACAGGACGTCTGTGGCTGTCCATCAGTACACATATCAGCAAGTTGGTCCTTGGACTCAGCACGCTGACCCTTCCCGTGGACTGTTCGGGTGATTTTGGCCCATGTGGGCTGTCTGTTCAGTACACACAGGACGTCCGTGGCTGTCCGTCAGCACACACTGGACCTTCGTGTGTGTCTGTCAGCAAACATAGGACGTCTGTGGCTGTCCGTGTGTGTCCTTGTGTGTCCGTCAGCACACACAGGACGTCCGTGGCTGTCCATCAGTACACATATCAGCACGTTGGTCCTTGAACTCAGCACGCTGGCCCATCCCGTGGACTGTTTGGATGATTTTGGCTCACGTGGGCTGTTTATTCAGTACACACAGGACGTCCGTGGGTGTCCGCCAGCACACATAGGACGTCTGTGGCTGTCTGTCAGCACACATAGGACGTCCGTGGGTGTCCGTGTGTTTTTGTCAGCACACACAGGACGTTCCTGGCTGTCCATCAGTACACATATCAGCATGCTGTTCTTTGGACTCAGCACATTGGCCCTTCCCGTGGACTCTTCGGGTGATTTTGGCCCACAAGGGATGTCTGTTCAGTACACACATGACGTCCGTGGGTGTCCGTCAGCACACACATGACGTTCCTGTGTGTCTGTCAGCACATAAAGAACGTCCGTAGCTGTTCGTGTGTGTGTCCGTGTGTGTCCGTCAGCACACACAGGACATCCGTGGCTGTTCATCAGTACACATATCAGCATGTTGGTCCTTGGAATCAGCACGCTGGGTAATCCCGTGGACTGTTTGGGTGATGTTGCCCCACGTGGGCTGTCTGTTCAGTACACACTGGACGTCCGTGGGTGTCCGCCAGCACACATAGGACGTCTGTGGGTATCCGTCAGCACACACAGGATGTCTGTGTGTGTCCGTCAGCACACACAGGTAGTCCGTGGCTGTCCGTGTGTGTCCGTCAGCACACACAGGACGTCCGTCGCTGTCCATCAGTACACATATCAGCAAGCTGGTCCTTAGACTCAGCATGCTGGCCCTTCCCGTGGACTGTTCGGGTGATTTTGGCCCACGTGGGCTGTCTGTTCAGTACACACAGAACGTCCGTGGGTGTCCGCCAGCACACACAGGACGTCCGTGGCTGTTCGTGTGTGTCCGTGTGTTTCCGTCAACACACACAGGACGTTCCTGGCTGTCCATCTGTACACATATCAGCACATTGTTCCTTGGACTCAGCACACTGGCCCTTCCCGTGGACTCTTTGGGTGATTTTGGTCCACGTGGGATGTCTGTTCCGTACACACAGGACGTCTGTGGGTGTCCGTCAGCACACACATGACGTTCGTGTGTGTCCGTCAGCACATAAAGGACGTCCGTAGCTGTCCGTGTGTTTCCATCAGCACACACAGGACATACGTGGCTGTCCATCAGTAAACATATCAGCACATTGGTCCTTGAAATCAGCACGCTGTACCATCCCGTGGACTGTTTGGGTGATTTTGGCCCACGTGGGCTGTCTGTTCAGTACACACAGGACGTCCGTGGGTGTCCGCAAGCACACACAGGACGTACGTGTGTGTCCGTCAGCACACACAGGACGTCCGTGTGTGTCCGTCAGAACACACAGGTCGTCCGTGGCTGTCTGTGTGTGTCCGTGTGTGTCCGTCAGCACACACATGACGTCCGTGGCTGTCCATCCGTACACATATCAGCATGTTGGTCCTTGGACTCAGCACGCTGACCCTTCCCATGGACTGTTCAGGTGATTTTGGCCCATGTGGGCTGTCTGTTCAGTACACACAGGACTTCTGTGGCCGTCCATCAGCACACACAAGCCATCCATGGCTGTCCGTGTGTGTCAGTGTGTGTCTGTGTGTCTCCGTCAGCACACACAGGACGTCTATGGCTGTCCATCAGTACACAGATCAGCACGCTGGTCGTTCGACTCAGCACGCTGGCCATTCCCGTGGACTGTTCAGGTGATTTTGGCCCATGTGGGCTGTCTGTTCAGTACACACAGGACGTTTGTGGCTGTCCATCAGCACACACAAGACATCCATGGCTGTTCGTGTGTGTCAGTGTGTGTCAGTGTGTGTCCGTGTGTCTCCGTCAGCACACACAGGACGTCTGTGGCTGTCCATCAGTACACATATCGGCACGCTGGTCCTTGGACTCAGCACGCTGACCCTTCCCGTGGACTGTTCGGGTGATTTTGGCCCATCTGGGCTGTCTGACAGTACACACAGGACGTCCGTGGCTGTCCGTCAGCACACACGGGACGTTTGTGTGTGTCTGTCAGCACACATAGGACTTATGTGGCTGTCCGTGTGTGTCCTTGTGTGTCCGTCAGCACACACAGGACGTCTGTGGCTGTCCATCAGTACACATATCAGCACGTTGGTCCTTGAACTCAGCACGCTGGCCCATCCCGTGAACTGTTTGGATGATTTTGGCCCACGTGGGCTGTTTGTTCAGTACACACAGGACGTCCGTGGGTGTCCGCCAGCACACACAGGACGTCCGTGGCTGTCTGTCAGCACACATAGGACGTCCGTGGCTGTCCGTGTGTGTCCGTGTGTTTCTGTCAGAACACACAGGACATCCGTGGCTGTCCATCAGTACACATATCAGCACGTTGGTCATTGGAATCAGCACGCTGGGCAATCCCGTGGACTGTCTGGGTGATGTTGTCCCACATGGGCTGTCTGTTCAGTACACACAGGACGTCCGTGGGTGTCCACCAGCACACATAGGATGTCTGTGGGTGTCCGTCAGCACACACAAGATGTCCGTGTGTGTCCGTCAGCACACACAGGTAGTCCGTGGCTGTCTGTGGGTGTCCGTCAGCACACACAGGATCTCCGTCGCTGTCCATCAGTACACATATCAGCACGCTGGTCCTTAGACTCAGCACGCTGGCCCTTCCCGTGGACTGTTCGGGCGATTTTGGCCCACGTGGGCTGTCTGTTCAGTACACACAGAACGTCCGTGGGTATCAGCCAGCACACACAGGACGTCCGTGGCTGTTCGTGTGTTTCCATGTTTTTCCGTCAACACACACAGGACGTTTCTGGCTGTCCATCAGTACACATATCAGCACGCTGTTCCTTCGACTCAGCACACTGGCCCTTCCCGTGGACTCTTTGGTCCACGTGGGATGTCTGTTCAGTACACACAGGACGTCCGTGGGTGTCCGCCAGCACACACATGACGTTCGTGTGTGTCCGTCAGCACATATACGACGTCCGTAGCTGTCCGTGTGTTTCCGTCAGCACACACAGGACATACGTGGCTGTCCATCAGTACACATATCAGCACGTTGGTCCTTGAAATCAGCACGCTGGACCATCCCGTGGACTGTTTGGGTGATTTTGGCCCACGTGGGCCGTCTATTCAGTACACACAAGACGTCCGTGGGTGTCCGCCAGAACACACAGGACGTCTGTGGGTGTCCGTCAGCACACACAGGACATCCGTGGGTGTCCGTCAGCACACACAGGACGTCCGTGTGTGTCCGTCAGCACACACAGGTCGTCCGTGGCTGTCTGTGTGTGTCCGTCAGCACACACAGAATGTCTGTGGCTGTCCATCAGTACACATATCAGCACGTTGGTTCTTGGACTCAGCACGCTGACCCTTCCCGTGGACTGTTCGGGTGATATTGGGCCATGTGGGCTGTCTGTTCAGTACGCACAGGACGTCCGTGGCTGCCCGTCAGCACACACGGGACGTTCGTGTGTGTCTGTCAGCACACATAGGACGTCTGTGGCTGTCCGTGTGTGCTGATGTCAGCACACACAGGACGTCAGTGGCTGTCCATCAGTACACATATCAGCACGTTGGTCCTTGAACTCAGCACTCTGGCCCATCCCGTGAACTCTTTGGATGATTTTGGCCCACGTGGGCTGTTTGTTCAGTACACACAGGACGTCCGTGGGTGTCCGCCAGCACACACAGGATGTCCGTGGCTGTCTGTCAGCACACATTGGACATCCGTGGCTGTCCGTGTGTGTCCGTGTGTTTCCGTCAGCACACACAGGACGTTCCTGGCTGTCCATCAGTACACATATCAGCACGCTGTTCTTTGGACTCAGCACACTGGCCCTTCCCATGGACTCTTCGGGTGATTTTGGCCCACGTGGGATGTCTATTCAGTATACACATGACGTCCGTGGGTGTCCGTCAGCACACACATGACGTTCGTGTGTGTCTGTCAGCACATAAAGAACGTCTGTAGCTGTCCGTGTGTGTGTCCGTGTGTTTCCGTCAGCACGCACAGGTCATCTGTGGCTGTCCATCAGTACACATATCAGCACGTTGGTCCTTGGAATCAGCACGCTGGGCAATCCCGTGGACTGTTTGGGTGATGTTGCCCCACGTGGGCAGTCTGTTCAGTACACACAGGATGTCCGTGGGTGTCCGCCAGCACACACAGGACGTCTGTGGGTGTCCGTTAGCACACACAAGACCTCCGTGTGTGTCCGTCAGCACACACAGGTAGTCCGTGGCTGTCCGTGGCTGTCTGTGCTTGTCCGTCATCACACACAGGACGTCCGTGGCTGTCCATCAGTACACATATCAGCACGCTGGTCCTTAGACTCAGCATGCTGGCCCTTCCCGTGGACTGTTCGGGTGATTTTGGCCCATATGGGCTGTCTGTTCAATACACACAGGACGTCTGTGGCTGTCCATCAGCACACACAAGACATCCATGGCTGTCCGTGTGTGTCAGTGTGTGTCTGTATGTCTCCGTCAGCACACATAGGACGTCTGTGGCTGTCCATCAGTACAGATATCAGCACGCTGGTCGTTGGACTCAGCACGCTGGCCTATCCCGTGGACTGTTCAGGTGACTTTGGCCCATGTGGGCTGTCTGTTTAGTACATACAGGACGTCTGTGTCTGTCCATCAGCACACACACAAGACATCCATGGCTGTCCGTGTGTGTCAGTGTGTGTCCGTGTGTCTCCATCAGCACACACAGGACGTCTGTGGCTGTCACGCCCCCAATCCTGGAAAGGATTGTCGGGACGGCCATGGTTCGAGGAAACGTACCAGCCAGTCTTAGGATATCAAGGCAAGCGTTCCATGGTCAAGAAAGAAGGTTAATGACATAAGGAAACTTTGACTTAACCTTATAAGAGCAAAGAGACAGCTAAGACAAGTAAGACGGTAGCTGGACGAGATAGAGAAGTAGCTCGACCAGCTTAACGAAGCTAGGTTGAGTTCACTCCAGCTCAGCCACTACTAAGTCAGCTCCACTAGATGGACTACTAGCTCACTCAGCTGAGGCAGCTGGGAGTCAGCTCATCTCAGATAGACGGACTGTTCGGGTTTTAGGCCGATGGTCCGGGTCCGGGTCAGTGGCGGGCTGTGAGGTCCGGCCATGAGGCCATTGGGCTGTTGGGTCCTTGGACAAGGCCATGGGCTAAGTCCAGGAGTCTTGGGGCGTGGGTTGGGCTTATGACCCACCCAATCAGAAAGGGAGAAAGGATGCAAGTGGCCGAAAGGGGACAACCCTTGGCCGATGGTGCCCATTCGCTAGCAAGTCGTGCCTGTTTGTGGGGCAAGACTTACCCCCTCGTTTTCTATAAATATGGGGTCTCTCCTGTTGATTTCATTATCCAATTCCAGAGTAGAATTCTCAGAGAAAAACGTAGAGAGAGAGAGAGAGTCCCGGCCAAGATATCGGCCGGAAAAGAGCCGGTCGTGGTGGTTTTGTGTCTCCGGCAAGGAGAATGATTTAGGAGAGAGGAGGCCGTGTGGTTATGAATACCCAAGGCATAGAGAAAGGTCTGGAGAAGGACTCCAAAGCCGTGGTTCAGTCAGATAGGGTCAGTGGGGTAACCACCGACTCATCGGCTAAGACAATCAGACAGTCCGAACCGGTCTAGCCATGGACGTTTGGATTGTGTCCTATTCTTCTCATTCTTTTCATCCAATTCTTCTTCTACTCCTTCTGTACATTGGCGTGGCCTTGTTGATGTGTTGGGATTGGTTATAACCGTGGTTCTGGTTGAGTAATGCGGTCGCGGTCCATTACCGACGAGTTAGGCGCGCACATGGTCTAAACCGGCCTCAGGTGATCCGATTGGATAGGGGCAGTTCTGTTCTGTTCTGAACGGTTGCAACCCTTCCCTGAACAGTCACAATGGTTCATGACTTGTGTAGGTTAAGGCGTGGTCCTTTGGCCATAGGCCGGACACACGTATCCATTACAAGTGGGGGAGACTTGTCACGCCCCCAATCCTGGAAAGGATTGTCGGGACGGCCATGGTTCGAGGAAACGTACCAGCCAGTCTTAGGACATCAAGGCAAGCGTTCCATGGTCAAGAAAGAAGGTTAAAGACATAAGGAAACTTAGACTTAACCTTATAAGAGCAAAGAGACGGCTAAGACAAGTAAGACGGTAGCTGGACGAGATAGAGAAGTAGCTCGACCAGCTTAACGAAGCGAGGTTGAGTTCACTCCAGCTTAGCCACTACTAAGTCAGCTACACTAGCTGGACTACTAGCTCACTCAGCTGAGGCAGCTGGGAGTCAGCTCATCTCAGCTAGACGGACTGTTCGGGTTTTAGGCCGATGGTCTGGGTCAGTGGCGGTCTGTAAGGTCCGGCCATGAGGCCATTGGGCTGTTGGGTCCTTGGACAAGGCAGTGGGATAAGTCCAGGAGTCTTGGGGCGTGGGTTGGGCTTATGACCTACCCCAAACCCAATCAGAAAGGGCGAAAGGATGCAAGTGGCCGAAAGGGGACAACCCTTGGCCGATGGTGCCCATTCGCTAGCAAGTCGTGCCTGTTCGTGGGGCAAGACTTACCCCCTCGTTTTCTATAAATATGGGGTCTCTCCTGTTGATTTCATTATCCAATTCCAGAGTAAAATTCTCAGAGAAAAACGTAGAGAGAGAGAGAGAGAGAGTCCCGGCCAAGAGATCGGCCGGAAAAGGGCCGGTCGTGGTGGTTTTGTGTCTCTGGCAAGGAGAATGGTTTAGGAGAGAGGAGGCCGTTTGGTCATGAATACCCAATGCATAGAGAAAGGTCTGGAGAAGGACTCCAAAGCCGTGGTTCAGTCAGATAGGGTCAGTGGGGTAACCACCGACTCATCGGCTAAGACAATCGGACAGTCCGAACCGGTCTAGCCATGGGCGTTTGGATTGTGTCCTATTCTTCTCATTCTTTTCATCCAATTCTTCTTCCACTCCTTCTGTACATTGGCGTGGCCTTGTTGATGTGTTGGGATTGGTTATAACCGTGGTTCTGGTTGAGTAATGCGGTCGCGGTCCATAACCGACGAGTTAGGCGCGCGCATGGTCTAAACCGGCCTCAGGTGATCCGATTGGTTAGGGGCGGTTCTGTTCTGTTCTGAACGGTTGCAACCCTTCCCTGAACAGTCCCAATGGTTCATGACTTGTGTAGGTTAAGGCGTGGTCCTTTGGCCATAGGCCGGACACACGTACAGACCAGACAGTCCCTACGGACGGTTAGGTCGAACGGTTGGAGCATCTGAATGGGTGCGAGATGCCAAGGGTCATGAGTTGCCAAGAGGCACGAGTGTCCAAAGGGTACTAGTTCCCAAAGGGTGTGAGTTCCAAACGGTGCCATTGGTTCAAGGCTTAGGCCGAACCAAGTGGACAGTCCGCGGCTGCATAGTCGAACGGACGGAGGGTTAGTTTAACCGGAGTGTTGTGTCGCAAGGTCTGATCGGTTGCAAGGCAATCCGGTTTGAACTTGGGCCTTACTCGGTGGTATAGATCCAGGCTTTGGGTTGGATCAGGTAAGAAGGACCGTGAGCTTTTGGGCCGGACTTATAACTTGCCGATCGCACCTAGATCTTAACCAGACGGTTAGACGGGACAATGGACGATCCAGCTATGGTTGGATGGTTCTAGCCGCAAAGGCTAAGTGGGATATCTTACAATCAACCTCGGGTTGGTGAGTAGGATAGGCGCCATATGCCTTATGTAGAGGGTAGACCCACATGATGGCAATGGAAGGCCAGTTATATCAGTACATGCTAAGTGGAAGATGGCTTATCAAGTCTAGTGGTCGGATCATGTTTCATGACGATGGTTCGATGGCCGAACACTAGTATGGATAGTCACGATGCTGGAGTAAGAGTATTGATGTGATGCTTCTAGATATCAACCTTGGTGTTGATAGCTTCGAGATTGGCAAAGAGTCATGACGAAGTGTGTGGCTAGTACTATGTGTCGTAGACCATAGATACTGAGCCTAAGTGGGATTGTTCAAAGAAGGCCGTGTAAGATCTGATAATGGTTGAGTATGGACGACCTGACCTCTGAATGATGGTTCAAGGTGTCGGTCCTAACCTGATTACTGAATGCATCGGTTGGTATGAACAAATCATATATGTTGTCTGGGTTAAGTCCCAAGGCCGGTCAGGCCAGATGATGACTCATCAGTTCCAAGTCATGTGAGGATGGTTGGTTGATTGACTTAGGATCTAATGAGCTTTGTCAGTCCAGAAGATGGACTTGGTACTATTGCCTATAAGGTAAACGGATTTTGGATTGTGCATAAGCCGAGAAAGGCCAGATGCAAACCCTTATCCTTTCAAAGACTTCTCAAAGGTTACTTATGTCTGTGGGGATGGTTGGTTGAATGACTAAGTACCTAGGGGAGCTGTTTGACGCAGGAGTCAAGATAAGGACCATAAGTAAGATCATTGAGTGATCATGGTCCAGCTGTTAAGCAAGAGCAATTCGAGTCAA
Organism: Brassica napus; assembly: GCF_020379485.1. Taxonomy (NCBI): domain Eukaryota; kingdom Viridiplantae; phylum Streptophyta; class Magnoliopsida; order Brassicales; family Brassicaceae; genus Brassica; species Brassica napus. The sequence continues at coordinate 105,500 of NW_026014658.1, forward strand.
TGGAGGACCGATGAGCTAATAAGCTCCATAGATGTGGCAAAGGTATGATATAGCATTTACTTATGTAGATCTAGATAGAATGGTTTAGGGGAATGGAACCTCAGAATCGTAAGGCTTGGTTTGGGTTTAGGATTGACCTTTAAGCTAATTGGTAGTTGAGTAAACTGACCAAGGCTAAGGTGATTCGACCAGACAAGTGTTAGATTGGTTTTAGACCAATGGTTAACTAGAGAATATTCCGCTGCGTATCTATTGAAAGGATCTAGGCTATTAATGACTAGGTAAGTCTTTAGCTAAGGTCTAAGTTAGCCCTCGCCTTTAGGCGATATTATAAATAAAGGGCAGAAATTAAGAGGTTCGGCCAGGAAGTGGACCGAGCGACGTGAGGCATCGACCGCGGCCTAGGCGGCCGGGATTGGGTCTTACAGTGGCTGTCCATCAGTACACATATCAGCACGCTGGCCCTTCCCGTGGACTGTTCGGGTGATTTTGGCCCACGTGGGCTGTCTGTTCAGTACACACAGGACGTCCGTGGGTGTCCGCCAGCACACACCGGACATCCGTGGCTGTCCATGTGTGTTCGTGTTTGTCCGTGTGTGTCCATCAGCACACACAGGACGTCCGTGGCTGTCCAACAGTACACATATCAGCACGTTGGTCCTTGGACTCAGCACGCTGGCCCCTCCCGTGGAATGTTTGGGTGATTTTGGCCCACGTGGGCTGTCTGTTCAGTACACACAGGACATCCGTGGGTGTCCGTCAACACACACAGGACGTTCGTGTGTGTCCGTCAGCACACATAGAACGTCCGCGCTGGGCCATCCCGTGGACTGTTTGGGTGATTTTGGCCCACGTGGGCTGTCTGTTCAGTACACACAGGACGTCCGTGGATGTCCGCCAGCACACACAGGACGTCTGTGGGTGTCCGTCAACACACACAGGACGTCCGTGGGTGTCCGTCAACACACACAGGACGTCCGTGTGTGTCCGTCAGCACACACAAGTCATCCGTGGCTGTCCGTGTGTGTCCGTGTGTGTCCGTCAGCACACACAAGATGTCCGTGGCTGTCCATCCGTACACATATCAGCACGTTGGTCCTTGGACTCAGCACGCTGACCCTTCCCGTGGCCGGTTCGGGTGATTTTGGCCCCATGTGGGCTGTCTGTTCAGTACACACAGGACGTCCGTGGGTGTCCGCTAGCACACATAGGACGTCTGTGGGTGTCCGTCAGCACACACACGACGTCCGTGTGTGTCCGTCAGCACACACAAGTCGTCCGTGGCTGTCCGTGTGTGTCCGTGTGTGTCCGTCAGCACACACAGGACGTCTGTGGCTGTACATCAGTACACATATCAGCACGCTGGTCCTTGGACTCAGCACGCTGGCCCTTCCCGTGGACTGTTTGGGTGATTTTGGCCCACGTCGGCTGTCTGTTCAGTACACACAGGACGTTCGTGGGTGTCCGCCAGCACAGACAGGACGTCTGAGACTGTCCATGGCTGTCCGTCAGCACACATAGGACGTCCGTGGCTGTCAGTGTGTGTCCTTATGTGTCCGTTTGTGTCCGTCGGCACACACAGGACGAACGTGGCTGTTCATCAGTACACATATCAGCACGCTATGCTGGCCCTTCCTGTGGACTGTTCGGGTGATTTTTGGCCCTTGTGGGCTGTCTTTTCAGTACACACAGGATGCCCGTGGGTGTCCGTCAGCACACACCGGACATTCGTGTGTGTCCCCATTTTGAATCAAATTAAGCCGCAGGCTCCACTCCTGGTGGTGCCCTTCCGTCAATTCCTTTAAGTTTCATCCTTGCAACCATACTCCCCCCTGAACCCAAAAACTTTGATTTCTCATAAGGTGCCAGCGGAGTCCTAAAAGCAACATCCGATGATCCATGGTCGGCATCGTTTATGGTTGAGACTAGGACGGTATCTGAACGTCTTCGAGCCCCCAACTTTCGTTCTTGCTTAATGAAAACATCCTTGGCAAATGCTTTCGCAGTTGTTCGTCTTTCATAAATCCAGGAATTTCACCTCTGACTATGAAATACGAATGCCCCCGACTGTTACACCCCCCGAACCGTCCTAGACGTATGGTCGATCAACCGGCCAACAATCAAACAAGAACATGACCGATCGACTGTCCAACACCCAGGGTTGGAGATGATTGAGCCAACCGGCCAGCCAACAATCAAGCAAGAACATGACTGACCGTCCAACCCAACACCATGGTCCAGAAGCGCTACGTGACGGGCTAGGGACGATCCGGTCAGAGTAACAAAATTTACTCCACGACCTAGAACAGTTCATCCACTAACTGTCCCGCTGCGTCAAGGCACAAGGCTTTGCAACCCGTACCTAAAGTTAGCGTTTTCCGTTGATCGAGGCCTAAGGCTTTTCAACCCGTACTATGACCTAACGTTGTGTTAGACCTGACTAGTCAAATATCAGAGTACTCATTGTCACGCCCCCAATCCTGAATAGGATTGTTGGGACGGCCATGGTTCGAGAAAACGTGCAAGCCAGTCTTAGGACATCAAGGCAAGCATTCCATGGTCGAGAAAGAAGGTTAAGGACATAAGGAAACTTAGACTTAACCTTATACAAGCTAAGAGACAGCTAGGACGAGTAAGACGGTAACAGGACGAAGTGAACGAGTAGCTCGGCCAGCTCAATGAAGTTAGGTTCAGTTAACTCCAGCTCAGTCCCTACTAAGTCAGCTCCACTAGCTGGACTACTAGCTCACTCAGCTGAGGCAGCTGAGAGTCAGCTCATCTCAGCTAGACGGACTGTCCGAGCTCTAGGCCGATGGTCCGGGTCTGGGTCAGTGGTGGGCTGTGAGGTCCGGCCATGAGGCCATGGGCTGTTGGGTCTTTGGACAAGGCCGTGGGCTAAGTCCAGGAGGCTTGGGGCATGGGTTGGGCTTGTGACCGACCCCAAACCCAATCAGAAAGGGCGAAGGGATGCAAGTGGCCGAAAGGGGACAACCCTTGGCCGATGGTGCCCATTCGCTAGCAAGTCATGCCTGTTCATGGGGCAAGACTTACCCCCTCGTTTTCTATAAATATGGGGGCTCTCTGGTCGATTTCATTATCCAATTCCAGAGTAAAATACTCAGAGAAAAAACGTAGAGAGTGTTGGGGTCAAAAACGGTTACGACGGAATTACCACCCGAAAATCCTCGGAGATCGTATTTCCGAAAGAGATAGCAAAAGAAGAGATGTAATTTTCGTAAAAATAACCAATACGAAGTTTTTACGAAAAAGTATCCTTTGGGATTCAAACCGAACAAACCAAGCTCGGTCACCACGTATACACGCCGTCCGATCGCTATGCAGCAACCAAACCTGAGCCAAAGCTCGGTCGCTACGTAGCGACCGAGCGACCGTCCCGCTCGGTCGCTACGTAGCGACCGAGCTCGAGTCAAAGCTCGGTGGCTACGTAGCAACCGAGCAATCGTCCCGCTCGGTCGCTATGTAGCGACCGAGCGATCGTCCCGCTCGGTCGCTACGTAGCGACCGAGCCCGAGCCAAAGCGACCGAGCGATCGTCCCGCTCAGTTGCTACGTAGCGACCGAGCGATCGTCCCGCTTGGTCGCCACGTAACGATCAAGCTCGGCCAAGCTTGGTCGCTACGTAGCGACCGAGCGATCGTCCCGCTCGGTCGCTACGTAGCAACCGAGCACTCGTCTCGCTCGGTCGCTACGTAGCGACCGGGCTCGAGCCAAAGTTCGGTCGCTGTGTAGCGATTGAACCTTTCCGAACATCGATACGACACCAATCCTTGCATTCTCGTCAAACCTTCGAATGCTATCTCCCGAAGACCGTAGCAAGCTCAGTCCATGTTTCCCGCTATTCTAATTCATCGATCAAACTTCGCGGATTAGAAACCGCGGAAAACTCGTAGTAAACGTGTCGAGTCGGAAGACGGCCCAAAGGGACCTAAAACACGACTCGAGGCCCATCCTACGATTTTTCCTAACCAAAGCCCGTGAACCACAGCATGGTTCACGCTTGGCCCACGAGGAAGGATAAATGTCAAGTTTCCGCGGATAAATACGGAAGTTTTGAAGATAATTGTGAAGATCGGGAAAAATGGAATATCTCCATTTTTATGCTATGACGGCTTAAGGGCAGAAGAGTAAAAGCGTAAACCGACCTTGGAGCTAGTATATAAGGAGTCCTAGGCGAGGAGCAGGGGAGAACTTTTTCAGAGCAAACTTAGCACTTAGAGCAATTTAGGCAATTTTCCGTTTTTGTTATTTCGAGCTGCGACTCAATTAGGTTTAGCCGTCTTAGGGTTGCTAGAACTAGGAATCTCGCCGACAGCTCTCGAGCCCAGGCTTATACCTTGTTGTAACGCTCATACGCAGATTCGGAATAAGATCTACTTTGCTCTCTTTTCGATTTCTTATTTTTATCGTTGTTATTCTCGTGTTCTGATTGCTTGACGTGTGGTAATTAACAGATATCCGGGTCCTCTGGGAAATTAGGGTTTTCCTAGTTTCCTTATTTAAACGGAAATCGACAGTGTGAATTTCGGTTCCCACAGTTTGGCGCTAGAAGGAGGGGGACTTACGGATCAATCTAACCCGCAAAAGCCACACACAATCTGACATGTCAACCAACGACGCGGATAACGTGCAAACTCCTCTTAATGGAGGCAGCGGCACCGATCTCCACACTCCAGTAGCGGACGTATCCGCGGCCAACGCGCAAGCCAACGCCGCGACGCTCGAGGAGTTCAAAAAGATGTTCGCCACCTATGAGAAAAGGTCGGAAGAACAGGATAAGCTCGTGAATACCTTGACCAAACAGGTTGAAACCTTAACGGCAAGGACCCAAGCTATCCGTCCCCGCGGAACCACCAAAATCCGCGGGAAGAGGCTCGACTTCGCCACCCCACTCGATAGAGCAGGACTCGCGCGGGAACGACCTTCCGGTCAAAACCCTAGCGAGAAATCTCCCGTCGAAAAGGGGAACCTGAAAATCTTCCGCCCCTTGCAAAGGACTCGGAGGATAAAGAAGCCGAACACATTGACCTGGATCCTAGCGATGTCTCCAACGACACCGACGAGGATGTCGACAGACATCCAAGAAGGACCAGAAGCCGATCCGCTCGGGAAGGCTCCCCGTTCGAAAAACCAATGACGGAAGAAGAAGAAGTCGCCTATTGGAACGAACAAGAGGAGCTGGCCGAAAGGCAAACCGAGCTCACTCGCAGTAAACGCCGACAGGCTCGGAAATCTACTGACGAGACATCGGATATCCGCGATCTTCGCGACTACATCACCAAGACTGCGGCAGAAGTGAGAGCCGTAAAGTCTCAAATCCATCATGCTACTAGTGCTGCCCCCGAGATCGATCGACTGCTAGAAGGAGCTCGAAAGACCCCCTTTACCAGTCGCATTTCGGACATGAGGGTGTCCGATCCGGGAAAGATCAAAGTACCGAAGTACGATGGTACGGCCGATCCAAAAGCGCACCTTCAGGCTTTCCACATCGCGATGGGAAGAGCAAGACTGAAGGACGGCGAAAAAGATGCCGGCTATTGCCGCCTGTTCGTCGAAAATCTTGAAGGAGCAGCGCTCGAATGGTTCGCACGCCTTCGTCGCAACACCATCGGGAGTTTTCGACAGCTCGCATCGGAATTCTCAAACAGTACTCTGTATTCATAGACAGAGAAACCTCCGATGTTGACTTCTGGAGTCTCTCCCAGAGGGAAGACGAACCCCTCCGCGAGTTTATCAGTCGGTTCAAGCTGATAATGTCCAGGGTCAGCGGGATAAGCGACAAAGTGGCCATCGACGCGCTGAGAAAGACGCTCTGGTACAAGTCGAAATTCAGAAAATGGATAACTCTCGACAAACCGCGAACGATCCAGGACGCCCTCCACAAAGCAACGGACTACATCATAGTCGAGGAAGAAACTAAAGTCTTATCGCAAAAACATAAGCCGGCAAGACCATCCTCGAAAGACGCAGATCCGAAGGGGAAAAAGAAGAACTCTCGTAACGACAAGTACGTCCATCACGAGGGGGAAGATCTCCAAGGGGCGCATAACTATGCGATCAATTCGGATCAAGGCCGGACCACGGGCAACACATGGACTCGCAATCAAGGGTATGACGAAAACACCTTCTGCGAGTTCCACCAATCCCGAGGACACTCCACGACCAATTGCAAAGTCTTGGGAGCAAGACTGGCCGCGAAGCTACTCGCTGGAGAGCTTTCGGAAGTAACTAGCGTCAAGGATCTCATCCTCGATTCTGATCGCCCTCCAAAGACGGATAGAAATCCGCCCGCTGAAAAATCCCCTCAACGAAACCAACCTGGGGATAAACGCGGTAGGAGGCCGGATGACAAAGGGAACGATAACAATCGTCGCAGAGTCAATATGATCATCGGAGGATCACAATACTGCGGCGATACCGTGTCGGCCATCAAGGCTTACCAACGGAAGGCAGAATCAAGTGCAAATTGGCCTACATGGTCTCCTCCTCGAGACGGCCAAAGTTGCTCGATCACCTTCACAGAGGAAGAAGCCGGCGGTATCGACCAACCTCACTGCGACCCGCTCGTCATAGATCTCGTCATACGAGATTTAGAAGTCGGAAGGGTACTCGTCGACACGGGAAGCACGGTCAACGTAATCTTCCGCGACACTCTCAAGCGGATGAGTATCGAACTCGGAGAAGTAATTCCGACGCCAAAACCACTCACGGGTTTTTCAGGCGAAGTGTCGATGACTCTCGGATCAATCCAATTGCCAGTCATGGCCAAGGAGATCACAAAAATCGTCGAATTCGCGGTAGTCGATCATCCCGCTATCTACAACGTGATCATGGGAACCCCATGGCTCAACGCCATGCAGGCAGTTCCGTCAACTTACCACCTGGGTCTCAAGTTCCCAACGCCGAGCGGAGTCGCGGCCATCTGGGGATGCCAAAAACAGTCGCGACTATGCTTCCTCGCGGAGCATAAGTTAAGGCAAATCACGGCTTCCGCAAACGGCAAACGCGCGAAGATAGATCGATCTTCAGCCAAAAGCGCCCCAGGAGAAGACGAAGTAAAATCGTCTATCGACGCAAACGCATCGGACGTCGAAGCTCGACATAAATCCGAAGCCCACGCGACAACTCAACCGGAACATCCGGAAAATAGCGTCGACCCAGCCACGATCGACACGGTCAAGGCGGACATCGCGACATCTACCGCCGAGTAAGAACACTCGCGGCATGAAACAGAACTACGAGATGGCTTGATCCTCGAAAGGGGTACGTAGGCAGCTCGTCAAAAGACGAGTTCAGCTATCCCCCTCTCTAAAAAGGGGGGGGGAGTGGGTGCGTATACTCGTATACTCCCACTTAGAAAAATCTTCATTATTGTAATCGAGTTTTTAGAAACTTCAAAAACTTTTACTACAATATACGTTGTCCTTTTTATCGAAAACGTTTACGCTTCAGTAAAACACAAAAGAAACTTTCAGGACACGCCTGAAAACGTTAAGACTCTTGTCTGCGGCCCCTTCCGGCCCAAAAATCGTAAAGATTATCATCTTTCAAACACGCAAAAATACACGTATAATCCTCGAAATAACTGCGAGACGTCGCAAAAGTTAAAATTCGAGGACAATGCTAACAAATTGTCCGAACGCGACCACCAAAAACCTTACACCCCGTTCGTCGATTGGCCCCGACGAACACGCCAGCCGTCTTAAACAAACGCAATCCGATCACTCTTTTGATCTTTAAAAACGTCCAGCACAAGGACAAAAGCGCGCTACAACAAAAATCCGAAATTTTGGTTTAGCACTTCCAGTTGATTCTGAGAAGATGCTCGATTCGTACCATACAAGTCATATAAGCCGAGAACATATCGCGGACTTTAAATCGGTGCGAGTCAGGAAGAAATCGCAACAGGAAAAACGATAGCCGGCTAGTCACCGCACAAACCTTAACCGAAAGTAAACCTAGGTCTTGCCCTAAACCCAACGCTCTGGTCTCAAACATCTCAAGGCATGATATCTAAAAGATACGAGATCCTAAACCATGTCTCTCCGTTCATATCTCAATGTTCTCGAAAATCGTAAAGATAAGTAAATTTTTACGAAAATCACGAACGAACCAACAGATTGAACGTCTAATCAGAACTAAATACGAGACGACAACTCGTATTTACTTCAACCCTACTCAGGAAAACTCGAAACAAAACATTTATCATATAAATAAACCGCGTAAAGCGGCAAGGGATTCAAAGCCACCAACGGCCAGTCCCGGTAAATACAAATACGGCCATCTAGGCCTAAACAAAATCCAAATTCAAAGGGCCACACTTGGCCGAAAACAGATAAAAGGATAACTAATCCGCCCCTCATAATCCAAAGTCAAAGTCCCCGGACAACGAAGCGCCGAACGCATCCGCGGGACGATCCACTTCCTCGCCACCATCGGGAAACCCGGTCGGAACCTCCCAGAACCCTTGAAACTTCTCGTCAATCGGAGGGATAAGCGCCTCAGCATGGGCACGTTCACTCATTCCATTCTTCATCAAGCTCATTTCCTCTTCAAACACATAGTCATCGGCTCGCGTCCTCCAAAAACTTCCGACCGAACCGCGGCACTCGCGAAAGTCACCCACCGAGGTAAAGGCATTCTTGAGGTTCCCATACTCAACCTGGAATTGAGATGCGCGAGTCTTCATCACCTTGACGATTTCTCTTTTGCCTTTCCTCTCCGCTTTACGAACAGCCCGCGCATGGTCACGAGTAAGTTGCGCCTCTCGCTCCAGCATCTCGCCTTGCACGCGAGCGAGATCCCGCTCCGCTTTCTCCGCTTTGAAGCGGTAGACCATGGCTTCTCTATGGCCCGCCTCAATGGCCGAGCCCAGCAGGCTCAGGCCCTGCAAAATCGATTGACATGTTATAAACATATCTACACAGGACAATCACCAAGAAATCCTCAAAAACTAACCCCATTGATGATGCGAGATCCTTGCAACGACTCTCGGCCTCGCCGATTCTTTCGTAGGAGGAGGAGCATCGAAACCCGGTGGCAGTCCAGCAAAGAAGTCATCGAAATCCGGAATAGGGGCCTCGCTCGAACCGCTCCCATCGCCGTAAGCAAGGTTCGGATCCCATCCTGGAAGCATAGAGTCATCCATCGAAAACTCTATGTCGCCAAGATCGACATCTTTTCCCTTCCAAGAGCTCGACTCCGGCACAGCCGTTGGAGCTTCGACGGGATTCTGGTCGTCAGGTTCGGAGTCGCTTCCCGTGTCCGCATCCAAAGCAGGACCGGGTTGCACGAATCTCAGTGCCTTCCGAACCCTCTTCGGCGTAAAAGAAGTCCAGAAGAAGGGACCATTCCTGAGAAGATCCCTCACCGAAATGATGTCCTCGGGGAACGGAGCAAAAGGGTTGATGAAGGGACGATCATTCGGCAACCTCCGGAACAGTGGAATGCAACTCTCTTCGACGGATGCAGCGTCTATACGAACGAAGAAAAAGAACTTCTTCCACGAGTTGAAGTTCGAAATAAACTTCTTAACCACTGACATAAATTTCCGAGGGACCAACCTATGCTTATCCGTATCTCTGACAAGTTGAAGCCTCAAAAGCGCTTCATAATGATCGACGGAAAGGGAAAGGCCATGCTCGTAGCTTAGGATCAGGATCCCAATAAGATGCTGAATGGCAAGGGGAGTCAACTGACTTATCGCAACTTCGAAACGATCCAACACTCGGACGAGAATTTCGGGTATGGGGAACCATAGGCGACAACGCACTACGAACGCCTCATAGCAAGTAAAGTAACCCTCCGGGGGGCTGTTAGCACATTCCCCGCGGCGGGGAACCCGGAACTCCACAGCATCCGGGATATGGTAGAACGATCGCATCATCGCGAGAAACTCGTCGGTAGTCCTGCTTGCATCCTCTTCCTCGACTCCACGATGGACCAGGACCGGGAACGGCTTCTCCTTGGGAGGGGTCAACGAGCCATAATGAGCAACCCACCATGCCTCGTTCTCGGCAGGATGCACCGAGTGAGGCACGAACTCCATCTTCGGAACGACGAGCTCTTCATAAGGACTCGCGGACGAAGACCCTTTTTTCGCAATCTTTTTCTTGCTCGACATCTTTACACTTCTCTTGAGAGAATAGAGGAAAAGGGTGGAGAGAAAGATAGAAAGTTTTTTTTTTTAAGAAAGATCTTAGAGAAAGACAAGAAAGTGAAAAAATTATGGAACAAGTTACCTCCCTTCTTATAAGACATAAGGATTTACTATTCAAGTTCGGACTTTCGGATATTAATTCCATCCATCACGCCTAACTTGCCAAACATGCCTAACCGCACGCTAAGATCCTACGATGCATGATCCTAACGGGCTGGGGGGCTAACTGTTGGGGTCAAAAACGGTTACGACGGAATTACCACCCGAAAATCCTCGGAGATCGTATTTCCGAAAGAGATAGTAAAAGAAGAGATATAATTTTCGTAAAAATAACCAATACGAAGTTTTTACGAAAAAGTATCCTTTGGGATTCAAACCGAACAAACCAAGCTCGGTCACCACGTATACACGCCGTCCGATCGCTATGCAGCAACCAAACCTGAGCCAAGCTCGGTCGCTACGTAGCGACCGAGCGATCGTCCCGCTCGGTCGCTACGTAGCGACCGAGCTCGAGCCAAAGCTCGGTCGCTACGTAGCGACCGAGCGATCGTCCCGCTCGGTCGCTACGTCCCGCTCGGTCGCGTAGCGACCGAGCTCAGCCAAGCTCGGTCGCTACGTAGCGACCGAGCGATCGTCCCGCTCGGTCGCTACGTAGCGACCGAGCTCAAGCCAAAGCTCGGTCGCTACGTAGCGACCAAGCTCAGCCAAAGCTCGGTCGCTACGTAGCGATCGTCCCGCTCGGTCGCTACGTAGCGACCGAGCTCGGCCAAGCTCGGTCGCTACGTAGCGACCGAGCGATCGTCCCGCTCGGTCGCTACGTAGCGACCGAGCTCGGCCAAGCTCGGTCACTACGTCGTCGAGCGATCATCCCGCTCGGTCGCTACGTAGCGACCGAGCGATCTCGGTCGCTACGTAGCGACCGAGCACTCGTCTCGCTCGGTCGCTACGTAGCGACCGGGCTCGAGCCAAAGTTCGGTCGCTGTGTAGCGATTGAACCTTCGCGAACATCGATACGACACCAATCCTTGCATTCTCGTCAGACCTTCGAATGCTATCTCCCGAAGACCGTAGCAAGCTCAGTCCATGTTTCCCGCTATTCTAATTCATCGATCAAACTTCGCGGATTAGAAACCGCGGAAAACTCGTAGTAAACGTGTCGAGTCGGAAGACGGCCCAAAGGGACCTAAAACACGACTCGAGGCCCATCCTACGATTTTTCCTAACCAAAGCCCGTGAACCGCAGCATGGTTCACGCTTGGCCCACGAGGAAGGATAAATGTCAAGTTTCCGCGGATAAATACGGAAGTTTTGAAGATAATTGTGAAGATCGGGAAAAATGGAATATCTCCAGTTTTGATGTTTTTAAGGGTAGAAGAGTAAAAGCGTAAACCGACCTTGGAGCTAGTATATAAGGAGTCCTAGGCGAGGAGCAGGGGAGAACTTTTTTCAGAGCAAACTTAGCACTTAGAGCAATTTAGGCAATTTTCCGTTTTTGTTATTTCGAGCTGCGACTCAATTAGGTTTAGCCGTCTTAGGGTTGCTAGAACTAGGAATCTCGCCGACAGCTCTCGAGCCCAGGCTTATACCTTGTTGTAACGCTCATACGCAGATTCGGAATAAAGATCTACTTTGCTCTCTTTGCGATTTCTTATTTTTATCATTGTTATTCTCGTGTTCGGATTGCTTGACGTGTGGTAATTAACAGATATCCGGGTCCTCTAGGAAATTAGGGTTTTCCTAGTTTCCTTATTTAAACAGAAATCGACAGTGTGAATTTCAGTTCCCACAGAGAGAAAGAATGAGAGAAAGAAAAAGTTCCGGCCAAGAGAAACTCTGGCAACACTGATCGTTTGAGAACTAACTCCGGTCAAGATTGGGAGATCAAGACAAGGAGAAGAGCATGGAGAACCCAGACGTGGTTCACAAGGTATGTGGTGGGCCGTGGCTCCATCGGACCGAACGGACGGTCCATGCGACCGCACCGCGGCTCTGCTCGGTTCCTAAGTCCCATCCGGCTCTCCTTACCAGTTTCAATTCGTTTATCTTCTCTTCTCTCTGGTTAAACACGAAAGGTTGTGTTGGTTGAGTCCAAGGGACACGTCCCTAGACTTTGGCCGGACATAATTAAACCGGTAGCCTAGACATGGGTCAGTTAGTGGGATGATCCGATCGCACCAAGACTGTGCGGTTAGGATGAACGGTTGGGAATGACCCAAAGGGCACGAGTTGTCAAGAGTCATGAGTGTCCAAGAGGCACGAATGGCCAAAGGGTACATGTTCCAAACGGTGTCTTTCGGGACAGGTTAGGACCGATCCTTATGGATCAGCTTATGGCTTGTCTAGTTAAGACAAGGTCACGGTTTGTCTAAGCCAAGGTAGAGTCGCAAGGTCTGACCGGTTGCTAAGCCTTCTGGATTAGGCTTGAGGCTTACTCGGCCGATTGGATCCAGGCCTAAGGCCGGATCAGGTAAGGGAGTCCGTTGGGCCATTGAGCCGGACTCCATTGGCCGGTCGCACCTAGATTCTATCCGGTTAGACGGATTGATCTTTGGGGACGATCCGGATCTGTTCGTGTGTTCTGTTTATCTATTCTGGATTATCTATCTGATTCTAAGTCAAGGGGTGGTTGGTTGAATGACTTAGGATACGGTAGGTAGGTTCATACGCTTTATGATTATGTTGACTGAGGTTTATCTAAGTTCTAGGAACCAAGCCAAGCATTGTAGAATCAATCCGTTCTATTCTTGGTTATGATTAATGCTTATCTGGTTGTGGTTTCAGGAACTAAGGATGGTTCTGGTCAAGCCAAGGAGCCGTGAAGGCTCGGTCAGTGAGAGGCTGTGTAACGTGTGGTTAGATGATGCTAGGGATGAACTAGTGATTGTCTATGAGACTGTTAAGAAGTTGTGTATTGAATCTCATGTTTCTAAGTAATACAAAGTTTATACATTATTATTCCGCTGTGCAATCTATCCCTTTGTTTATGAACCTCATATTCGAATATGACTTAGTAAAGAAAAGACTTAGAATGAATCAGACAAGCAAAGAAATTAATAAGTAAGCATTCGTATCCAGTTGGGTCGAGAGACCAGGAACGGGTCTTACACTCATGAAGCGCATATAAAACAATTACTTTATTGATTCGAGAAATATCCATACATTGATATAATTCGAGACCGGTCCCGGCCTAATGCCAAAACGAGTCAACTAAACACAAATCCACAATACCATTTACAAAAGGCATGAAAATGTACATAGGCGGTCCTAACGTCCAACACCCTGTTATCCGATCAACCTTACCTAAGCTACCTGCAAAAAGGACAACGGAGTTGGATGAGTAACCTAATGTTACTCAGTGAATTATGATCCCAAACTAACAAATACAACCCCTCGCTATCCCACCCCAAACAATCTAAAGCGAGAGGTTCACCTAACAACAAATCAATCCAATTCAATAGATAACCTATATCAGAAATACGCAGCAGATAATAATAACTATATAACTAACGATATGAAATTATAACCGCTAATAACTAGCTAACCACTTAACCTCAAACTCAACTCAATCTAGGGTTCAACAACCCTCTACAGTAACTACACTATAACTAGGGCCCTTTGTGACTCAATCTAGGGTTCAACTCACGCCATTAGTGAACTCCTCGGTTGGCCAAGCTACGCCTGTGGCTACGACCGCCCCCAACACCAATGGTCCAGTTGTGGAAACGGTCAAGGTGATCGAGATTGTTCCACCAGAAAGGACCGGGAAAAAGGTGGACTATCTGAGCTTGCTTCAGCACATCTCCCGTCTAGGGACGAACCATTTCTCAGGAAGCGCCGATCCTATTGAGGCAAACGAGTGGAGGAGTAGGCTAGTCTGAAACTTCAGCTCAACTCGTTGTCCCGAGGATTACAAGAGAGACATTGCGGTTCACTTCCTGGAAGGGGACGCGCATAATTGGTGGCTGGCTGTGAACAAGCGCACCAATGGAAGTCTCCAGAGTTTTGCGGATTTTGAAGATGAATTCAACCGCAAATACTTTCCTGCAGTGGCTTGGGACTGTCTGGAAGGTAGATTCCTAGACCTTACCCAAGGCCACAGGGCCGTACGTGGGTACGAAGAGGAGTTCAACCGGCTCCGACGGTTGTTGGAAGGGAACTTGAGGACGAGACAGTCCAGGTTCGTTGGTTCATTCGAGGCTTAAGGCCCGAGCTGAGAACCCACTGTTCGATCCGCACCTTCAGCACCGTCGGAGAGCTGGTTGAACGTGTAGCTCTTTTGGAGTCTGACTTGGCCGAAGAAGCCAAGCTCAAGAAGAAGTCGCAGTCTGTCCCGACGGGTAAGACTAATGACCGAAAGAGGAAGTGGGACCAGGTTGACGGAGGCAAGGCCTCTAGTGGACGACCTGAATGACCCAAGTGTGGTAAGAACCATCCAGGTGAATGCTAGAAAGCCATGGGAGCTTGTGTGAGATGTGGCAGCTTGGATCATTCCATCCGAGATTGCACTCGACCAAGCCGGACTCAGGGCCAATTCAGTGGCAGCGGCTCTCGGACTTGTTTCAATTGCTGCCAAAGCGGACACTTTCAAAGTGAATGCCCTAAGCGGCAAGGACAGCAAGGAAAGGGTCGCGGAGACACGGGAAAGACGACCCAGAGCAGGCCGACCACAACACCAAGGGTGTATGAGCTGTCCCGAGACGACGGCGCTTCTGGATCGTTTGATTCGATCTATGGTAATTTCTGAATTTATCCGCTTACATTCAATAGAATGCTTGGTCTGGAACCTAGGGTGGCTAGGGGATTCTGATGTGGGTCTCTTATAGGGACCCTCATTATTGGTAGTGTTGAAACCCACGTACTTTTCGACACAGGGGCTACACATAGTTTTGTGAGCCCGGAACTGGTCGGAAAGGGTCTGTTCTGCCTCTGTTCTGGGGATAATTCGAGACTAGTGAGGGTGGCCGGTGGGCAAATCATGCACTCGCTAGGGCTCATGACTAATATCCCGGTAATGATCCAGGAGAAAAATCTGCCTGTAGATCTGATTGTGTTGCGCCTACAGAATCACGATGTGATCCTAGGCATGGATTGGTTGGGAATGTATCGGGCCACTCTCGACTGCCACAGAGGATGTGTACGGTTGGAGACTGGACCTCACCCGATCCAGTACCAAAGTCTGAATATGAGTCCGGCTCTGGATAGAGTAGTGGTGTCAGCAATCCGAGCAGAACGGATGCTTAGACAGGGTTGTTAAGCATATTTGACCACAATTACCACTATGGAGCACAGCAGGTCTGATGATCAGAAAGATCTATTTGAAGATCCGTTGGTGTCTGAGTTCCCAGATGTGTTCCGTTCGCTACAGGGTGTCCCCCCTGATAGGTCGGATCCATTTACGATTGAACTAGAACCAGGGACAGCTCCGCTGTCCAAGAGTCCGTATCGAATGGCTCCGGCCGAGATGGCCGAGCTAAAGAAGCAATTAGAAGAATTGCTGGACAAGGGGTTCATACGTCCAAGTAGCTCTCCTTGGGGTGCACCAGTCCTCTTTGTGAAAAAGAAGGATGGTAGCATGCGTCTGTGTATTGACTATCGAGGGTTGAACAGGGTTACTGTGAAGAACAAGTACCCGTTGCCCAGAATAGACGAGTTGTTGGATCAACTCAAAGGAGCCAAGTGGTTTTCTAAGATTGATTTGGCCTCAGGGTATCATCAGATCCCTATAGAGCCAAATGATATTAGAAAGACAGCATTCTGGACCAGGTACGGCCACTACGAGTTTGTGGTTATGCCATTCGGTCTGACCAATGCGCCTGCTGCATTCATGAAAATGATGAACAGCGTGTTCCGAGACTTCCTGGACGAATCAGTGATCATCTTCATTGATGATATCCTGATTTACTCCAAGGATGAGGAATCTCATCGGAAACACCTGAGAGCCGTGCTGGAACGATTACGGGAACACAAGCTCTATGCAAAACTCAGTAAATGCAGTTTTTGGCAGAAGAGCATTGGGTTTCTCGGCCACATTGTGTCCGGTGAGGGCGTCTCGGTGGATCCAGAGAAGATCAGGGCAATCAAGGATTGGCCTCGACCACGCAGTGCCACGGAAGTCAGAAGCTTCCTAGGGCTGGCAGGTTATTATAGAAAGTTTGTGAAAGGATTCGCAAGCTTGGCTCAGCCTATGACACGATTGACCGGGAAGGACGTTAAGTTCACATGGTCTAAGGAGTGTGGGAAATGTTTTTCCGCGCTTAAGGATTTGCTGACTAGCGCACCCATTTTGGTTCTTCCAGAGGCCGACCAACCCTATGTGGTTTATACGGACGCGTCCATAACAGGACTAGGTTGCGTATTAACCCAGCATGGGAAGGTCATTGCCTATGCATCAAGGCAGTTGAGAAAACATGAGGGAAACTACCCCACCCATGACCTTGAAATGGCTGCGGTAGTGTTCGCCTTAAAGATTTGGCGATCGTACTTGTATGGTGCCAAGGTTCAGATACTTACGGACCATAAGAGTCTTAAGTATATATTCACCCAGCCTGAGTTAAACTTAAGGCAGAGAAGGTGGATGGAGTTTGTAGCTGATTACGATCTGGATATCACCTATCATCCGGGAAAGGCTAATCTGGTCGCAGATTCCTTGAGCCGGAGAAGGGCCGATGTATCAGCCGAACGAGAAGCGGACGACCTGGACGGTACGGTTCGTGCCCTACGGTTGAACGCATCAACCAAAGAGTCTGAACCACTCGGATTAGAGGCGGTCAATCAGGCCGACCTGCTTACCCGAATTTGGTTGGCTCAAGGTCATGACGAGAACCTGAACAAGGTTGCTCAGAATGATAGGACGGAGTACCAAACTGCAAAGGATGGTACCATCCTAGTAAACGGTCGGATCAGTGTTCCTAATGATAGAAGTCTAAAGGAAGAGATTATGAGGGAGGCTCATAAGTCCAGATTCTCGGTTCATCCTGGTGCGACCAAGATGTACCAGAACCTTAAGAAGTTCTATCATTGGATCCGTATGAAGGCAGATGTCGCGGAGTGGGTGGCCAAGTGTTCCACTTGCCAACTCATCAAAGCAGAACATCAAGTGCCTAGTGGGTTATTGCAAAGCTTGCCTATTCCGGAATGGAAATGGGATCACATCACAATGGACTTTGTGACTAGGTTCCCTACCACGAGGAGTAAGAAAGATGCGGTTTGGGTTGTGGTTGATCGCCTGACCAAATCAGCACACTTCCTGGCTATCAAAAAGTCGGATGGGGTAGATCAGATTGTACGTAAGTACATTGATGAGATCGTCCGACTACATGGTGTGCCGGCAATCATAGTTTCAGATAGGGATTCAAGGTTCACATCTTACTTCTGGAGGGCTTTCCAAAAGGCATTAGGAACAAGAGTGAACATGAGTACAGCCTATCACCCACAGACTGATGGACAGTCTGAACGAACGATCCAGACATTGGAAGATATGTTGCGAGCATGTGTTCTAGACTGGGGTGATTCCTGGGAGAAACATCTACCTCTGGTAGAATTTGCTTACAACAATAGCTTCCATAGTAGTATTGGCATGTCGCCATACGAAGCTCTGTATGGCCGTCCATGCAGGACACCCTTATGCTGGACCCAAGTTGGGGAACGCAGCATGATTGGTCCGGAGATTGTCGAAGAGACAACCGAAAAGATCAAGTTCTTGAGGGACAAGATGAGAAAGGCACAAGACCGCCAAAAGAACTATGCAGATCGAAGAAGGAAAGATCTCGAGTTTCAAGTAGGGGACTTGGTGTATCTTAAAATGATTACCTTCAAAGGACGAGTCCGGATTTCCGGAAGACGGAAGTTAGATCCGAGATACTTGGGGCCGTTCAAGGTCATTGAAAGAGTTGGGATGGTGGCCTACAAGTTGGACTTGCCGGCCAAGATGGACGCATTTCATAATGTGTTCCACGTCTCCCAACTTCGGAAATGTTTGACGGACAAAGACATCGCTCTTCCTGCCATTCCAGACGATCTTGGTAAGAACCTAACCTTGGAAATGAGGCCAGTTTGAATCATAGATAGGATGGAAAAAGCAACAAGGAAGAAGACGGTCCAGATGGTTAAGGTCGTCTGGGACTGTAACGGTCAGGATATAATCACTTGGGAAACCGAATCCATCCCAAGGAAGCATTTGGTTCGGATTCGAGGACGAATCCATCCCAAGGGGGGGGAGACTTGTCACGCCCCCAATCCTGAATAGGATTGTTGGGACGGCCATGGTTCGAGGAAACGTGCAAGCCAGTCTTAGGACATCAAGGCAAGCGTTCCATGGTCGAGAAAGAAGGTTAAGGACATAAGGAAACTTAGACTTAACCTTATACAAGCTAAGAGACAGCTAGGACGAGTAAGACGGTAACTGGACGAAGTGGACGAGTAGCTCGGCCAGCTCAATGAAGCTAGGTTCAGTTCACTCCAGCTCAGTCCCTACTAAGTCAGCTCCACTAGCTGGACTACTAGCTCACTCAGCTGAGGCAGCTGAGAGTCAGCTCATCTCAGCTAGACGGACTGTCCGGGCTTTAGGCCGATGGTCCGGGTCCGGGTCAGTGGCGGGCTGTGAGGTCCGGCCATGAGGCCATGGGCTGTTGGGTCTTTGGACAAGGCCGTGGGCTAAGTCCAGGAGGCTTGGGGCGTGGGTAGGGCTTGTGACCGACCCCAAACCCAATCAGAAAGGGCGAAGGGATGCAAGTGGCCGAAAGGGGACAACCCTTGGCCGATGGTGCCCATTCGCTAGCAAGTCATGCCTGTTCGTGGGGCAAGACTTACCCCCTCGTTTTCTATAAATATGGGGGCTCTCTGGTCGATTTCATTATCCAATTCCAGAGTAAAATACTCAGAGAAAAACGTAGAGAGAAAGAAAGAGAGAAAGAGAGAGTTCGGCCAAGAGAAAGGCCGATTGTGGTGGTGTTGTGTTCCGGCGACTCTGATCGTTTGAGAACTAACTCCGGTCAAGAATGGGAGATCAAGACAAGGAGAAGAGCATGGAGAACCCAGACGTGGTTCACAAGTTATGTGATGGGCCGTGGCTCCATCAGACCGAACGGACGGTCCATGCGACCGCACCGCGGCTCTGCTCGGTTCCTAAGTCCCATCCGGCTCTCCTTATCTGTTTCAATTCGTTTCTCTTCTCTTCTCTCTGGTTAAACACAAAGGTTGTGTTGGTTGAGTCCAAGGGACACGTCCCTAGGCTTTGTCCGGACATAATCAAACCGCTAGCCTAGACACGGGTCGGTTAGTGGGATGATCCGATCGCACCAAGACTGGGCGGTTAGGACGAACGGTTGGGAATGACCCAAAGGGCACGAGTTGTCAAGAGTCATGAGTGTCCAAGAGGCACGAATGGCCAAAGGGTACATGTTCCAAACGGTGTCTTTCGGGACAGGTTAGGACCGATCCTTATGGATCAGCTTATGGCTTGTCTAGTTAAGACAAGGTCACGGTTTGTCTAAGCCAAGGTAGAGTCGCAAGGTCTGACCGGTTGCTAAGCCTTCCGGATTAGGCTTGAGGCTTACTCGGCCGATTGGATCCAGGCCTAAGGCCGGATCAGGTAAGGGAGTCCGTTGGGCCATTGAGCCTGACTCCATTGGCCGGTCGCACCTAGATTCTATCCGGTTAGACGGATTGGTCTTTGGGGACGATCCGGATCTGTTCGTGTGTTCTGTTTATCTATTCTGGACTATCTATCTGATTCTAAGTCAAGGGGTGGTTGGTTGAATGACTTAGGATACGGTAGGTAGGTTCATACGTTTTATGATTATGTTGACTGAGGTTTATCTAAGTTCTAGGAACCAAGCCAAGCATTGTAGAATCAATCCGTTCTATTCTCGGTTATGATTAATGCTTATCTGGTTGTGGTTTCAGGAACTAAGGATGGTTCTGGTCAAGCCAAGGAGCCGTGAAGGCTCGGTCAGTGAGAGGCTGTGTAACGTGTGGTTAGATGATGCTAGGGATGAACTAGTGATTGTCTATGAGACTGTTAAGAAGTTGTGTATTGAATCTCATGTTTCTAAGTAATACAAAGTTTATACATTATTATTCCGCTGTGCAATCTATCCCTTTGTTTATGAACCTCATATTCGAATATGACTTAGTAAAGAAAAGACTTAGAATGAATCAGACAAGCAAAGAAATTAATAAGTAAGCATTCGTATCCAGTTGGGTCGAGAGACCAGGAACGGGTCTTACACTCATGAAGCGCATATAAATCAATTACTTTATTGATTCGAGAAATATCCATACATTGATATAATTCGAGACCGGTCCCGGCCTAATGCCAAAACGAGTCAACTAAACATAAATCCACAATACCGTTTACAAAAGGCATGAAAATCTACATCGGCGGTCCTAACGTCCAACACCCTGTTATCCGATCATCCTTACCTAAGCTACCTGCAAAAAGGACAACGGAGTTGGATGAGTAACCTAATGTTACTCAGTGAATTATGATCCCGAACTAACAAATACAACCCCTCTCTATCCCACCCCAAACAATCTAAAGCGAGAGGTTCACCTAACAACAAATCAATCCAATTCAATAGATAACCAATATAAGAAATACGCAGCAGATAATAATAACTATATAACTAACGATATGAAATTATAACCGCTAATAACTAGCTAACCACTTAACCTCAAACTCAACTCAATCTACGGTTCAACAACCCTCTACAGTAACTACACTATAACTAGGGCCCTTTGTGACTTAGTGTTCCTCCTCTATCCTCGGGAATATCCTATCTCCCTACCACAAAGGCCAGAAGAAGGAACTTTCAATCGAACGTGGCCCACAGTACATTCGGGTCACCACACGACAGCCCCAGTACGTTCAGGCCACTGCCGGTTTTCACACGACGGTTACGGCCCACAGTACGTTCGGGTCACCGCAAGACAGCCCACAGTACGTTCGGGTCACTGCCGGTCACTCCGTCGGGCAACCACTCAACCATAGGCCATGACCCCGTCTCTCTGAGTGTTCTCGATCCAGCGAATAAGGGGTTTCCTTAAACCTACTGGGTACGCGGTTGAGGAAACACTAACTCCTTGGTGGGTTACACACAAGCTATATGGCATCACACTCTAACTCTAAAACACTAACAACAACATCATAACTAAGGGCATGCGATCCGTCGAGTTATCATGAATCATCAGAACAATGGGCAAAGCTCGCGTCGACCTTTTATCTAATAAATGCATCCCTTCCAAAATTCGGGGTTTGTTGCACGTATTAGCTCTAGAATTACTACGGTTATCCGAGTAGTAGTTACCATCAAACAAACTATAACTGATTTAATGAGCCATGCGCAGTTTCACAGTCTGAATTCGTTCATACTTACGCATGCATGGCTTATATTTGAGACAAGCATATGACTACTGGCAGGCCCTTCCCGTGGACTGTTTGGGTGATTTTGGCCAACGTGGGCTGTTTGTTCAGTACACACAGGACGTCCGTGTGTGTCTGCCAGCACACACATGACGTCTGTGGCTGTCCGTCAGCACACACAGGACGTCCGTGGCTGTCCGTGTGTGTCGTCACCGCACACACGACGTCCATGGCTGTCCATCAGTACACATATCAGCACGCTGGTCCTTGGACTCAGCACGCTGGCCCTTCCCGTGGACTGTTCGGGTGATTTGGCCCACGTGGGCTGTCTGTTCAGTACACACAGGACGTCCGTTGGGTGTCCGTCGCACACACAGGACGTCCGTGTGTGTCCGTCAGCACACACAGACGTTTGTTTGTCCGTCAGCACACACAGGATGTCAGTGGCTGTCCGTGTGTGGCCGTCAGCACACACAGGACGTCCTTGGCTGTCCATCTGTACACATATCAGCACGTTGGTCCTTGACTCAGCACGCTGACCCTTCTCGGGGACTGTCGGGTGATTTTGGCCCACGTGGGCTGTCTGTCCCGTACACACGGACATCCGTGGGTGTCCGCCAGCACACAAAGGACATCTGTGGCTGTCCGAGTGTGTCCGTCTGTGTCTGACTGTGTCCGTCAGCACACACAAGACGTTCGGGCTGTCCATCAGTACACATAGCACCTTGATCCTTGAACAAGCACACTTGCCCGGGCGACTGTCTGCACATGGTTGAAATCAGCAGACAACCAGGAGCACAACAACAGCACACACAAACAGTCTGTGTGGCACAGCAGTACAAGATCAGCACAGCCTTGGACTTGCAAGCAACCCTTCCAGGGATCATCAAAACAATCCCCATCCACCACCAAACAGTGATCGTCCCTGCACAAACATCAATTTCACGCCCACAAATCAGGAGTCAACAATTCCCATCACAACCATCAGCGTAACTAACGTCCATGTCCGTCGGTCCGTCCTCAGGACCTCCTCCTTGCCCACCCACCAATCAGCACCATCCCCATTGCACCATCACCCCCTGTGTCTGTCGTGTTCCAGGGGTGTCACTCACCCACCTGTCGTCCGTACTCCCGTCCCCGTCACCCCACACACACATATCCGTGGTCAACAACACAAACTCCGTGGCTGTCTACTGTTCCTGTCACTGCAGTACGTGTCCCCAGCAACAAGAATCAAAATCACATCAACAATCAAAGGACATCAGTGCATCGTAATCATGTGGATCATGACAATGATCAAACAAAAAGCCTCCAATAACACAAAACATCGAAACATTCAAAAAAACATCATTGGTCCAATCCGTCGAGATGTGACACATGTTAGCCCATCATGAAAAACATCATCACAATGTCCTGTCAACCAGCAAACACCCAACATCAGAAATTAATGGCGGTCAGTAACACAACCAAAATCATCAACAGCAAACAATGACCGTCAATCAGAAATCAACCATAATTAATCATCATTCTGATCACCATCACATCAAAAAAACTCCACAAAACGGAACATCAAACGATCAAACAATCAAAACCTCAAACTCATCACCCCAAAAAGGACTCAGTATCACAAACAGCAAAAACACAGGAATCAGCACCACACAAATTATGTACATCAAAAACCACATCGAAATCCGCATCAATCGTAGAACATATCAGCAACAACATCAACATCAATCAATAAGATCAAACACCACTTAATCCACATCACCCCATCCAGCACTAACAACAAATTCTCCCACCCCAGGCCTCGTGAACTTCCAGCCTGTCCAAACCCCTCAACAAATCACTCAACCGTCAACGTCCCTCAATCAGTCACAAACATCAACAAAACGAATCTCCCAGACACGTCAGCACACACATGCGCAGTCCGTCCACCTTGGCCCCACCAACAGCCCACATCATTCCCACTCGTCAAAGACTCCAGCACGACATGTCCTCATCATGCATCCGGCCTTCACCCTGTCAAACCAGCACAGCCATCACCCGGGACCTCAAATTCTACAGCATAAGCCAAAACTACAAAACGCGTTGTGTCAAACTCATCAATCATCAATAACACATAATTCAACTCCTCCACAAACATATACACACATCACATCATCTATCATGAATCATAAAGTTCTCAAATCAACAAACAAACTCGCGTCCCTTTTATCTAAAAAAAATTATTTTAAAAATTCGGGGTTTGTTAATATTTCTAAATTACTACGGTTATAGTATAGTGTATCAAAAAAACAAAAAATATTATTATATATTTCACAGTCTGAATTCTTCATATAAATTCAGTATATTTGAACAAGCAACACAACTCTTTCAGCCTTCCCGAAATTCTAGGCCGATTTTGGCAATGTTTTGTTCAGTACCTGTCCGCATGTGTTCCCACACACAAATGATTAACCATTTACAAATTACTGTGGCTGTCCCCCAACACCGTTCCTCACGTTACTCCTCCTCCATGTCTTCACATAACCTTATCACGCCCCCTTCCTCCTGTTCCCTTACTTCGTCCCCACGTGCTCTGTCCCCCTTTACCCCTCTGTCTGTGGGTTCGTTCAGCACACACAGGACTCCTGTTGTCCGTCAGCACCCTCACACATCCGTGTGTGTCCGTCAGCAGTCCCCTGGCCTGTGTCCGTCAGCACCCTAGTCCCTCTGTCCCTTTGTCCTAGTTGGTCTTATTTCCACATTCGCGCACCCCCTCCGTCTCATGTTCGCCCCCCGGGGGCCCCCCCTGCTGGACCCCGCCCCGTAACCTGGCCCGACACTGTGTGCTCCAGTGACCCGTCTGACTGTGTCCCCCCAGCACACACAAACCGTTCGTGGCTGTCATCAGGACACATATCAGCACCTTGATCCTTGAACTCAGCACACTTGCCCTTCCCGTGGACTGTTCGAGTGATTCTGGCCCATGTGTGCTGTCTGTTCAGTACACACAGGACGTCCGTGGGTGTCCGCCAGCACATACAGGACGTCTGTGGCTGTCCATCAGTACACACACAGGACGTTCGTGGCACGTTGGTCCTTGGACTCAGCACGCTGGCCCTTCCTGTTGACTGTTCGGGTGATTTTGGCCGACGTGGGCTGTCTGTTCAATACACACAGGACGTTTGTGTGTGTCCGTCAGCACACACAAGACGTTTGTGTGTGTCCGTCAGCACACACACAGGACGTTCGTGTCTGTCCGTCAGCACACACAGGACATATGTGGCTGTCCGTGTGTGTCTGTGTGTGTCCGTCAACACACAGGCCGTCCGTGGCTGTCCATCAGTACACATATCAGCACGTTGGTCCTTGGACTCAGCATGCTGGCCCTTCCCGTGGACTGTTTGGATGATTTTGGCCCACTTGGGCTGTCTGTTCAGTACACACATGATGTCTGTGGGTGTCCACCAGCACCCACAGGACGTCTGTGGCTGTCCGTCATCACACACAGGACGTCCGTGGCTGTCTGTGTGTGCCCGTGTGTCTCCGTGTGTGTCCGTGTGTGTCTGTCAGCACACACAAACATCCGTGGGTATCCGTCAGCACACACAGGACGTCCATGTGTGTCCGTCAGTACACACAGGACATCTGTGGCTGTCCGTGTCTGTCCGTCAGCACACACAGGACGTCCGTGGCTGTCCATCAGTACACATATCAGCACGTTGGTCCTTGGACTCAGCACGCTGGCCCTTCCTGTGGACTGTTTGGGTGATTTTAGCCCACGTGGGCTGTCTGTTCAGTACACACAGGACGTCCGTTGGTGTACACCAGCACACACAGGACGTTCGTGGCTGTCCGTGCCGGTCCGTCAGTACATGCAGGACGTCTGTGGCTGTCTGTGTGTGTCTGTGTGTGTCCGTCAGCACACACACAGGACATTTGTGGCTGTCCATCAGTACACATATCAGCACGCTGATCCTTGGACTCAGCACGCTGGCCCTTCCCATGGACTGTTCGGGTGATTTTGGCCCACGTGGGCTGTCTGTTCAGTACACACAGGACATCCGTGGGTGTCTGTCAGCACACACAGGACATCCGTGTGTGTCCGTCACCACACTGCGGACGTCCGTGTGTGTCCGTCAGCACACACAAGACGTTTGTGTGTGTCCGTCAGCACACACACAGGACGTTCGTGTCTGTCCGTCAGCACACACAGGACATATGTGGCTGTCCGTGTGTGTCTGTGTGTGTCCGTCAACACACACAGGCCGTCCGTGGCTGTCCATCAGTACACATATCAGCACGTTGGTCCTTGGACTCAGCATGCTGGCCCTTCCCGTGGACTGTTTGGATGATTTTGGCCCACTTGGGCTGTCTGTTCAGTACACACATGATGTCTGTGGGTGTCCACCAGCACCCACAGGACGTCCGTGGCTGTCCGTCATCTCACACAGGACGTCCGTGGCTGTCTGTGTGTGCCCGTGTGTCTCCGTGTGTGTCCGTGTGTGTCTGTCAGCACACACAAACATCCGTGGGTATCCGTCAGCACACACAGGACGTCCATGTGTGTCCGTCAGCACACACAGGACATCTGTGGCTGTCCGTGTCTGTCCGTCAGCACACACAGGACGTCCGTGGCTGTCCATCAGTACACATATCAGCACGTTGGTCCTTGCACTCAGCACGCTGGCCCTTCCTGTGGACTGTTTGGGTGATTTTAGCCCACGTGGGCTGTCTGTTCAGTACACACAGGACGTCCGTAGGTGTACGCCAGCACACACAGGACGTTCGTGGCTGTCCGTGCCGGTCCGTCAGTACATGCAGGACGTCTGTGGCTGTCTGTGTGTGTCTGTGTGTGTCCGTCAGCACACACACAGGACATTTGTGGCTGTCCATCAGTACACATATCAGCACGCTGATCCTTGGACTCAGCACGCTGGCCCTTCCCATGGACTGTTCGGGTTATTTTGGCCCACGTGGGCTGTCTGTTCAGTACACACAGGACATCCGTGGGTGTCTGTCAGCACACACAGGACATCCGTGTGTGTCCGTCACCACACTGCGGACGTCCGTGTGTGTCCGTCAGCACACACAGGACGTCCGTGGCTGTCTATCAGTACACATATCAGCACGTTGGTCCTTGGACTCAGCACGCTGACCCTTCCCATGGACTGTTCGGGTGATTTTGGCCCACGCGGGCTGTCTGTTCAGTACACACAGGACGTCCGAGGGTGAACGCCAGCACACACAGGACATCTGTGGCTGTCCGTGTTTGTCCGTCAGCTGACACAGGACGTCTGTGGCTGTCCGTGTGTGTCCGTGTGTTTCTGTGTGTGTCCGTCAGCACACAAAGGCCGTCTGTGGCTGTCCATGAGTACACATATCAGCACGCTGGTCCTTTGACTCAGCACGCAGGCCCTTCCCGTGGACTGTTTGGGTTATTTTGGCCAACGAGGGCTGTCTGTTCTGTACACACAGGACGTCCGTGGGTGTCTGCCAGCACACACAGGACGTCCGTGGCTGTCCGTCAGCACACACAGAATGTCTGTGGCTGTCCGTGTGTGTCCGTCACCACACACAGGACGTCCAAGGCTGTCCATCAGTGCACATATCAGCACGCTGGTCCTTGGACTCAGCACGCTGGCCCTTCCCGTGGACTGTTCGGGTGATTTTGGCCCATCTGGGCTGTCTGTTCAGTAGACACAGGACGTCTGTGGGTGTCCGTCAGCACACACAGGACGTCCGTGTGTGTCCGTCAGCACACACAGGACGTCCATGTGTGTCCGTCAGAACACACAGGACGTCTGTGGCTGTCTGTGTGTGTCCGTCAGCACACACAGGACGTCCGTGGCAGTCCATCTGTACACATATCAGCACGTTGGTCCTTGGACTCAGCACGCTGACCCTTCCTGTGGACTGTTCGGGTGATTTTGGCCCACGTGGGCTGTCTGTTCTGTACACAGAGGATGTCTGTGGGTGTCCGCCAGCACACACAGGTCATCTGTGGCTGTTCGTGTGTGCCCGTGTGTGTTTGTCAGCACACACATGACGTCTGTGGCTGTCCATCAGTATACATATCAGCACGCTGGTCCTTGAACTCAGCACACTGGCCCTTCCTGTGGACTGTTCGGGTGTTTTTGGCCCACGTGGGCGGTCTGTTCAGTACACACAGGACGTCCGCGGCTGTCCTTCAGCATACACAGGACGTACGTGGCTGTCCGTGTGTGTCCGTCAGCACACACAGGACGTCCGTGGCTGTCCATCAGTACACATATCAGCACGTTGGTCCTTGGACTCAGCACGCTGACCCTTCCCATGGACTGTTTGGGTGATTTTGGCCCACGTGGGCTGTCTGTTCAATACAAATAGGATGTCCGTGGGTGTCCACCAGCATACACAGGACGTTTGTGGCTGTCCGTGTGTGTCCGTCTGTGTTCGTCAGCACACAAAGGACATCCGTGGCTGACCATCGGTACACATATCAGCACGTTGTTCCATGGACTAAGCACGCTGGCCCTTCCCGTGGACTGTTTGGGTGATTTTGGCCCACGTGGGCTGTCTGTTCAGTACACACAGGTCATCTGTGGGTGTCCGCTAGCACACACAGGTCGTATGTGGCTGTCCGTGTGTGTCCGTCAGCACACACTGGACGTCTGTGGCTGTCCATCAGTACACATATCAGCACGCTGGTCCATGGAATCAGCACGCTGGCCCTTCCTGTGGATTGTTCGGGTGATTTTGGCCCACGTTGGCTGTCTGTTCAGTACACACAGGACGTCTGTGTGTCCGTCAGCACACACAGGACGTCTTTGTGTGTCCGTCAGCACACACATGACGTCCGTGGCTGTCCTTCAGCACACACATGACGTACGTGGCTGTCTGTGTGAGTCCGTGTGTGTCCGTCAGCACACACAGGACGTCCGTGGCTGTCCATCAGTACACATATCAGCACGTTGGTCCTTTGACTCAGCAAGCTGACCCTTCCCGTGGACTGTTTGGGTGATTTTGGCCCACGTGGGCTGTCTGTTCAACACAAACAGGATGTCCGTGGGTGTCCGCCAGCACACACAGGACGTCCGTGGCTGTCCGTGTGTGTCCGTGTGTGTCCGTCTGTGTTCGTCAGCACACAAAGGACATCCGTGGCTGACCATCGGTACAAATATCAGCACGTTGTTCCATGGACTAAGCACACTGGCCCTTCCCGTGGACTGTTTGGGTGATTTTGGCCCACGTGGGCTGTCTGTTCAGTACACACAGGTCGTCGGTGGGTGTCCGCCAGCACACACAGGTCGTATGTGGCTGTCCGTGTGTGTCCGTCAGCACACACTGGACGTCTGTGGCTGTCCATCAGTACACATATCAGCACGCTGGTCCTTGGAATCAGCACGCTGGCCCTTCCTGTGGATTGTTCGGGTGATTTTGCCCCACGTGGGCTGTCTTTTCAGTACACACAGGACGTCTGTGTGTCTGTCAGCACACACAGGACGTCTTTGTGTGTCCGTCAGCACACACAGGACGTCCGTGGCTGTCCTTCAGCACACACATGACGTACGTGGCTGTCTGTGTGAGTCCGTGTGTGTCCGTCAGCACACACAGGACGTCCGTGGCTGTCCATCAGTACACATATCAGCACGTTGGTCCTTTGACTCAGCACGCTGACCCTTCCCGTGGACTGTTTGGGTGATTTTGGCCCACGTGGGCTGTCTGTTCAATACAAACAGGATGTCTGTGGGTGTCCACCAGCACACACAGGACGTCCGTGGCTGTCCGTGTGTGGCCGTCTGTGTTCGTCAGCACAAAAAGGACATCCGTGCCTGACCATCGGTACACATATCAGCACGTTGTTCCATGGACTCAGCATGCTGGCGCTTCCCGTGGACTGTTTGGGTGATTTTGGCCCACGTGGCTGTTTGTTCAGTACACACAGTTCGTCTGTGGGTGTCTGCCAGCACACACAGGTCGTATGTGGCTGTCCGTGTGTGTCCGTGTGTGTCCGTCAGCACACACAGGACGTCTGTGGCTGTCCATAAGTACACATATCAGCACGCTGGTCCTTGGAATCAGCACGCTGGCCCTTTCTTTGGACTGTTCGGGTGATTTTGGCCCACGTGGGCTGTCTTTTCAGTACACACAGGACGTCTGTGTGTCCGTCAGCACATACAGGACGTCCGTGGCTGTCCTTCAGCACACACATGACATACGTGGCTGTCCGTGTGAGTCCGTGTGTGTCCGTCAGCACACACAGGACGTCCGTGGCTGTCCATCAGTACACATATCAGCACGTTGGTCCTTTGACTCAGCATGCTGACCCTTCCCGTGGACTGTTTGGGTGATTTTGGCCCACGTGGGCTGTCTGTTCAATACAAATAGGATGTCCGTGGGTGTCCACCAGCACACACAGGACGTCCGTGGCTGTCCGTGTGTGTCCGTCTGTGTTCGTCAGCACACAAAGGACATCCGTGGCTGACCATCGGTACACATATCAGCACGTTGTTCCATGGACTAAGCACGCTGGCCCTTCCCGTGGACTGTTTGGGTGATTTTGGCCCACGTGGGCTGTCTGTTCAGTACACACAGGTCGTCTGTGGGTGTCCGCCAGCACACACAGGTCGTATGTGGCTGTCCGTGTGTGTCCATCAGCACACACTGGACGTCTGTGGCTGTCCATCAGTACACATATCAGCACGCTGGTCCTTGGAATCAGCACGCTGGCCCTTCCTGTGGATTGTTCGGGTGATTTTGGCCCACGTGGGCTGTCTGTTCAGTACACACAGGACGTCTGTGTGTCCGTCAGCACACACAGGACGTCTTTGTGTGTCCGTCAGCACACACAGGACGTCTTTGTGTGTCCGTCAGCACACACAGGACGTCCGTGGCTGTCCTTCAGCACACACATGACGTACGTGGCTGTCTGTGTGAGTCCGTGTGTGTCCGTCAGCACACACAGGACGTCCGTGGCTGTCCATCAGTACACATATCAGCACGTTGGTCCTTTGACTCAGCACGCTGACCCTTCCCGTGGACTGTTTGGGTGATTTTGGCCCACGTGGGCTGTCTGTTCAATACAAACAGGATGTCCGTGGGTGTCCGCCAGCACACACATGACGTCCGTGGCTGTCCGTGTGTGTCCGTGTGTGTCCGTCTGTGTTCGTCAGCACAAAAAGGACATCCGTGGCTGACCATCGGTACACATATCAGCACGTTGTTCCATGGACTCAGCACGCTGGCGCTTCCCGTGGACTGTTTGGGTGATTTTGGCCCACGTGGCTGTCTGTTCAGTACACACAGGTCGTCTGTGGGTGCTGCCAGCACACACAGGTCGTATGTGGCTGTCCGTGTGTGTCCGTGTGTGTCCGTCAGCACACACAGGACGTCTGTGGCTGTCCATAAGTACACATATCAGCACGCTGGTCCTTGGAATCAGCACGCTGGCCCTTTCTTTGGACTGTTCGGGTGATTTTGGCCCACGTGGGCTGTCTTTTCAGTACACACAGGACGTCTGTGTGTCCGTCAGCACATACAGGACGTCTGTGGCTGTCCTTCAGCACACACAGGACGTACGTGGCTGTCCGTGTGAGTCCGTTTGTGTCCGTCAGCACACACAGGACGTCCGTGTCTGTCCATCAGTACACATATCAGCACGTTGGTCCTTTGACTCAGCATGCTGACCCTTCCCGTGGACTGTTGGGTGATTTTGGCCCACGTGGGCTGTCTGTTCAGTACAAATAGGATGTCCGTGGGTGTCCGCCAGCACACACAGGACGTCCGTGGCTGTCCGTGTGTGTCCGTCTGTGTTCGTCAGCACACAAAGGACGTCCGTGGCTGTCCATCGGTACACATATCAGCACGTTGTTCCTTGGACTCAGCACGCTGGCCCTTCCCGTGGACTGTTTGGGTGATTTTGGCCCACGTGGGCTGTCTGTTCAGTACACACAGGTCGTCTGTGGGTGTCCGCCAGCACACACAGGTCGTATGTGGCTGTCCGTGTGTGTCCGTCAGCACACACTGGACGTCTGTGGCTGTCCATCAGTACACATATCAGCACGCTGGTCCTTGGAATCAGCACGCTGGCCCTTCCTGTGGATTGTTCGGGTGATTTTGGCCCACGTGGGCTGTCTGTTCAGTACACACAGGACGTCTGTGTGTCCGTCAGCACACACAGGACGTCTTTGTGTGTCCGTCAGCACACACAGGACGTCCGTGGCTGTCCTTCAGCACACACATGACGTACGTGGCTGTCTGTGTGAGTCCGTGTGTGTCCGTCAGCACACACAGGACGTCCGTGGCTGTCCATCAGTACACATATCAGCACGTTGGTCCTTGGACTCAGCACGCTGACCCTTCCCGTGGACTGTTTGGGTGATTTTGGCCCACGTGGGCTGTCTGTTCAGTACACACAGGATGTCCGTGGGTGTCCGCCAGCACACACATGACGTCCGTGGCTGTCCGTGTGTGTCCGTGTGTGTCCGTCTGTGTTCGTCAGCACAAAAGGACGTCCGTGGCTGACCATCGGTACACATATCAGCACGTTGTTCCATGGACTCAGCACGCTGGCGCTTCCCGTGGACTGTTTGGGTGATTTTGGCCCACGTGGCTGTCTGTTCAGTACACACAGGTCGTCTGTGGGTGTCTGCCAGCACACACAGGTCGTATGTGGCTGTCCGTGTGTGTCCGTGTGTGTCCGTCAGCACACACAGGACGTCTGTGGCTGTCCATAAGTACACATATCAGCACGCTGGTCCTTGGAATCAGCACGCTGGCCCTTTCTTTGGACTGTTCGGGTGATTTTGGCCCACGTGGGCTGTCTTTTCAGTACACACAGGACGTCTGTGTGTCCGTCAGCACATACAGGACGTCTGTGGCTGTCCTTCAGCACACACATGACGTACGTGGCTGTCCGTGTGAGTCCGTTTGTGTCCGTCAGCACACACAGGACGTCCGTGTCTGTCCATCAGTACACATATCAGCACGTTGGTCCTTTGACTCAGCATGCTGACCCTTCCCGTGGACTGTTTGGGTGATTTTGGCCCACGTGGGCTGTCTGTTCAATACAAATAGGATGTCCGTGGGTGTCCACCAGCACACACAGGACGTCCGTGGCTGTCCGTGTGTGTCCGTCTGTGTTCGTCAGCACACAAAGGACATCCGTGGCTGACCATCGGTACACATATCAGCACGTTGTTCCATGGACTCAGCACGCTGGCCCTTCCCGTGGACTGTTTGGGTGATTTTGGCCCACGTGGGCTGTCTGTTCAGTACACACAGGTCGTCTGTGGGTGTCCGCCAGCACACACAGGTCGTATGTGGCTGTCCGTGTGTGTCCGTCAGCACACACAGGACGTCTGTGGCTGTCCATCAGTACACATATCAGCACGCTGGTCCTTGGAATCAGCACGCTGGCCCTTCCTGTGGATTGTTCGGGTGATTTTGGCCCACGTGGGCTGTCTGTTCAGTACACACAGGACGTCTGTGTGTCCGTCAGCACACACAGGACGTCTTTGTGTGTCCGTCAGCACACACAGGACGTCCGTGGCTGTCCTTCAGCACACACATGACGTACGTGGCTGTCTGTGTGAGTCCGTGTGTGTCCGTCAGCACACACAGGACGTCCGTGGCTGTCCATCAGTACACATATCAGCACGTTGGTCCTTTGACTCAGCACGCTGACCCTTCCCGTGGACTGTTTGGGTGATTTTGGCCCACGTGGGCTGTCTGTTCAATACAAACAGGATGTCCGTGGGTGTCCGCCAGCACACACATGACGTCCGTGGCTGTCCGTGTGTGTCCGTGTGTGTCCGTCTGTGTTCGTCAGCACAAAAAGGACATCCGTGGCTGACCATCGGTACACATATCAGCACGTTGTTCCATGGACTCAGCACGCTGGCGCTTCCCGTGGACTGTTTGGGTGATTTTGGCCCACGTGGCTGTCTGTTCAGTACACACAGGTCGTCTGTGGGTGTCCGCCAGAACACACAGGACGTCCGTAGCTGTCTGTGGCTGTCCGTCAGCACACACAAGACGTCTGTGGCTGTCCGTGTGTGTCCGTGTGTGTCTGTCAGCACACACAGGACGTCTGTGGCTGTCCGTGTGTGTCCGTCAGCGCACACAGGACGTCTGTGGCTGTCCATCAGTACACATCTCAGCACGTTGGTCCTTGGACTCAGCACGCTGGTCATTCCTGTGGACTGTTTGGGTGATTTTGGCCACGTGGGCTGTCTGTTCAGTACACACAGGACGTCCGTGGCTGTCCGTGCGTGTCCGTGTGTGTCCGTTAGCACACACACATGACGGACGTCTGTGGCTGTCCATCAGTACACATATCAGCACGCTGGTCGTTGGACTCAGCACGCTGGCCCTTCCCGTGGACTGTTCGGGTTATTTTGGCCCACTTAGGCCATGTACATCAGTGAACCCCATGGGAGGGGTTCACGCATTTTCTGTTTGTTTGTTCGGACCAATCGCGGGTCGCCACGTGCCGTGGGACCCGCGCTACAGTGTTGATCCGGGTTCACTGCAGTGAACTTGCAAGAGACAGGTTCACCACTTTTACTTACTTTAATATCGAAAACTGTGTGAACTCCCCCATTGAACTCTCAATGGGGATGCCCTTAGGCTGTCTGTTCAGTACACATAGGACGTCCGTGGGTGTCCGTCAGCACACACAGGACATCCGTGTGTGTCCGTCAGCACACACAGGACGTCCGTGGCTGTCCGTTTGTGTCCGTCAGCACACAGGACGTCTGTGGCTGTCCATCAGTACACATGTCAGCACGTTGGTCCTTGGACTCAGCACGCTGACCCTTCCCGTGGACTGTTTGGGTTATTTTGGCCCACGTGGGTTGTTTGTTTAGTACACACAGGACGTCCGTGGGTGTCTATGACACTCCCGATCGTAGATGACCGGAAATGACATGGTTGGTGTTCCTCGATTGTCGATCTGAGGTTCTCAGAATACTTCCGATCGCCTTAGAACAACAACCAAAGAACACCAACGCTCCTATCGGATATAACTCTAGGCTTTTCAACCCGACAAAGTAATACCCGATAGTTAGTTCGTCCGGACATGGACTAATATCATATGGAACCCGTACTAAAAAAAAACATTCTTTATATATCAATCAAAAGCATCTTACAAAATTTGTTATAAATTAACCTCGAGGTTTTCGGTCAACAAATCTTATACATAAGATATATGAAAATGACTTTGCAAGGATAATAAAACTGCGGCTGGCTAATGCTGTTCCTTCCCGTCCTAGAGTAAGGTCTCCCGCTGATACCACTCAAATTACCCTAAGGAGTGTTACTCTCATCAAAAAAGGTTCAGATGTAGTACTTAGGGATCAAATCCACAAGGAGCTAGTGAACAATTAAATCTGGTGTTTATTAATTCTAAGAGTTGTAAATGTTTAAATGAATTAGCAACAGTAACAAGCGAAGTAAATAGTAAATGTAACTTGGTTGGAAATGATATTAGATGCAGGGCCACTATTCAGGTGTTGGAGATTATAATACCTATAGATGCCTATTTGTTGCATGCATGATATATTAGAGCTCAATCGCTTAACTCAGTGATCAGCTGTCGCATGTTTCACTGGTTAACAAGCTAGATCTCGTGTCTCAACGGTTAGTATGTCGACAACGAAAGAGTGTCGATCGATGGTCCTATTGGGACGTCGACTGATACACCTTTGCCAACGTCGATCGATAGTGAGTTGAGGACATCGATCGACGGGTTCTAGCCAGGCCTATGCGCGAGTATGATATGCCCTAATAAGATACTAAATTGGCGGTTAGCCCTCTCTAGCAGTCCTAATATGATAGATAGATGTCAGGATGGGATAACAAGGGTGCTTGAATATGCAATCCTATGATAAAGTTCTAGTTAGCAAGGATAAAACAAGTAGTGAATACAAATCTATCATGAATATCACAACAAGGTAGATCTATAGTTTGGGGCTAATTCCACAAACCTATCTGAACCCTGGATCTAATAAGTGAACTACTCAGACATAGCAAAGCAATTCATAACAATGAAGAAATAGAAATTCATAGTATAGATAAAAAGAAATGAAAACAAGGAGTTCCAATCACAAGTGATCTTCTCTCCAAAACTCTCTCTTCTCTCTCAAAGTGAAACTGTAACAAAAAGCTCTCCCTGCCATCAAAACACTTAGGCAGTATATAATCTACTAGGTTAAAAACTCGTTAGGGCATTTTCGTAATTTGGCTTGGCCTTGTGTTTTAAGTCTGTTGGATCCAAAATGTCGCGTGTCTAATGTCTCGACATCGATCGATGGTACTTGTGTACATTGATCGATATTAATCTTCATTTGTCGAGGCATCCCTTGGTGTCGATCGATAGCACTGATGCACATCGATCGATTGTTCTTCCTCTCGTCGACCTCTACATGGTCAGCTCAGGTGAAATGTCCTTTAATCTCCAAAATGGTCCAAAGTCATAGCTTTACTCCGAAATGCACCTGAACCTGAAAACATACCTAGAAGAGTAGAAAACATAGATATATATATATAGTAAAACACCTATATACCATGGATGAAAACGGGTCAAATCCAAGGTATATCACCCGCCTATTGGTTACCTGCATCACAAATGAGTTATGAGTAACTAGTTTCCTCAGTGAGCATAGTCCCGCACCCCAACATATATTAATAATATCTCAAGCAATCAACTTCATTTGTATGCAGTGGAAATATATTTCATATCTGGATATTTATTTATAAGGAATATTCTTCCATCATTGTGAATCAAATCATATACCTCACTTCCATCTCATATTAATCTTTCAATTAAACCAAGATTAATTCTTAATTAAACCAAGATTAATCTATAATCAAAACCATGATTATTTCATAATTAAGATGAGTACTTGAGAACAAGTACTATGATTATGATTAACCTCACTTTAACCTTTTGATTACTCTTATGTATAGTTCACAATAAGTAAACATAACACATTCTTATAAACTTGAGAGACTTTACTAACTCAATCAATCTCAACATCTATCTAGACTCACCTAAAGATTAATCTTGAAACTGGCTTGGACAAGACTTGAGTTCCACTTGAACAAGGCTGAATGGACAGGACTGGATACTTCAAGCTTTACTCTACCTCTGACCTGAAACAGAGTGGTATGATCACAAGATCAGTTCGGTTCATGCCTTAACACCTTAGATCTGATCCGTTCAAGCTTGGTTCTGCTCAGACTATACAAGTTCAGCTCGGTTCTAGTCAGTCTACCATAGTTCAGGACAAGATCAGACTGAGTTCAAATCGGTTTACTCAAGGCCAGATCAAAACATCATAGCTGGTGATTCTAAGAGGTTGATTCAAACCGAAATTAATCAAAATCTAAACTATATCACCACTTAGAGAACTGATCCGACCAAGTTCTTATGTAAACATCAACTAGCTCTGATCAAGACATGACTGAGGTAAGAGACCAAAGCTTACCAAGATGAACCAAAGGACTAGATGGCTTAGCTGATCCTCTTCTCCAAGGTAAGCTTGTGGCTGGACTGATCAAAGAGAAAGATCAAGGTCTGATCATGATTTGAACTCAACTAGGTCTAGGGTTTTATTTAAAAATCTCACCTTCTGATCTTTCTCAAGGTAACAAACTGAGCTAAGGTTGAAAGGTCACCACCAATTTTGTTTTGATTTATTTTTCTGATTTTTCTCACTGATTTTTCTGTTCTTCTTTCTCTCTTTCTCTCTGAAATTCTCTAGGTTTTTCTGCAGGGTTCTGAACGTGGGAAGCAGCTGGAGAGGGGTTAAATATGAGGTGAGCTTGCTTCAGGTGAGGGTTTCACTCAGGACAAAGCTAAGCTGAGTGGGGACAGCTGGCCAGCTGCTTCAGCACTCTCAGCACAAGCTGCTGTCTTTTCCTTAACCTGAAGAAACTCCAGCCTTTTCATGTGCTTCTCACATGAAAATCTAAGAAACAAGGCAAGCAGGCAGCTTGTGATTGTCATGTGACAGTTACTGAAGAAGCTAGGCAAGCAGGCAGGTGCAAGTCATGTGATTAAAGACTGAGCAAGCAGGCTGGTGGAAGACATGAGTCTGGTCCAAAATTAATTGTAGCAGTTGGTTGATAATTTTCAATAATTTTTCAACCAAATATTCCTTGTCTTTGGCTCTCGTCTTTTTCTCGGAAAATCTCTTCCAGTTTAATAAAAATTCGACCAAAATATTTAAGACTCGACCAAACTATCAAGTGAAGGTCTTTCAACCACAAGACAGTCCCTTCGAGGAATTAATCTACCGGGTCGATCTTTATATTTTATTAATCGTTGTTGAACCAACTAAAAACTGGTAGAGCGGGATTTTTCTCGACCAAAAATTTATTGGCTCATAAGGGTTATTACAATGGCTGTCCATCAGTACACATATCAGCACGCTGGTCCTTGGACTCAGCACGCTAGACCTTCCTGTACACATATCAGCACGCTGGTCCTTGGACTCAGCACGCTGTCTGTTCAGTACACTCAGGACGTCAGTTTTCCCATGATCCATTCTGATCACTCACTTCGTCGAGCTTCACCTGGATCGTGTCCAGCTACCAGCTCGCTTGTCCAGCTCCTTTGAGCTTGTCTCCTTCTTGGATTAGCTATGCCTTAGCTCCCTGATGCCCTTAACCTTACCTTCAGGCCATGATATACTTATCTTTAGGTCATATGACCTGAATGGTGCGTTTCCTCGCACCGCAGTCCGTCCGGACGATCCTATCCAGGATCGGGGACATGACAAGTCTCCCCCACTTACGAAGGATTCGTCCTCGAATCCAGTGGTGTTAACCTCTTGTCTCATGACAAAGGTTCCATCCGAACTCCTTTGTACCCGGAACATGGAGCATGCTCGATTGGTTCTTTCTAATCAATTCGTTGCATCTCCCACCTTGTTCCTTCTCACTGACCACCTCTTGGTCATCATATACCCAACAAGTCTCCCCCACTTGATAGATATTTAACCCAAAATCTTATCAAGTGGTCCATCAAGCACCCATACAAAGACATGACTTGTGTCACTGACCCAACTCTCCAGGTTGCGTTCGTAGTAGACACCAAGTCCATGTAGAACGCTCTAGTTCCATGACCAGATCAAATTCAGTACCTAGGAACATACTGAGTACTCAAGTCTTAGTAGATTCAACCAATCTCCAAGCCACTCGATGCACCAGCCAAGTCCTAGCGAACATGTTCCAATCTTTAGGCTGGTCACTCTACCATGAGTCCTAACAGATTGTTCTGTTCCCTTAAGTCCTTCCTGGACAATAAGGTTTATGATTCCAGCAATTCATCAATCCTGGGTAAAGGGTACTTGTTCTTCCCAGTCACCCTGTTCAAACCCCTATCATCAATGCACAACCTAAAGCTACCATCCTTTTTCTTAACAAATAGGACTGGTGCTGTCATGTCCCCGATCCTAGATAGGATCGCCCGGACGGGCCATGGTGCAGGGAGACGCACCAGTCAGGTCATTAGACCTTGAGACAAGCGTATCATGGTCCTGAATGAAGGTTAAGGGCATCAGTCAGCTGAGACTTAACCAGGATACGATGGAAACAAGGGTAAAGGAGTTGAGTGAGTGTTTAGGCAGCTGGACGAGTGTTGGTTTGAGTTCAATCAGCTCGGTTCAGCTGGTATTCAGTTCACCATGATCTGTTCAGCTCACAGGAGCTGGTGGACTAGCTCACTCAGCTGGGAACAGCTGGAGGTCAGCTCAATCCGGTGAACGGTGCGTTCTGGTTCGGATCAGTGTGGACGAGTCCGGGACGGTTACTGGGCGAGCCGATGGTCCGGGTGCAGGACGGTTCGACCAAATTGGTCTTAGGCTTGGGACAGGGAGTGGGCAAGCTTCCAGAGTGTGAGCTGAGGCTCAGTGATCGATTTGTCAAAGGAAGAAAAGGGGAGAAACCGCCAATGGGCGGTTATGGGACGGTTTTGGGAAGAAGGGATGTGATTTTGGTAACTGTTCGCCCAGGCGGTTGGGGACAGTTTAAGTCGTCCTCTCTCTCTCATTTCTGCCATTCTGGTCGATTTTTACTCACTTTCACACAGAGAGAAACACAGAGAAAATTCAAGAGAGAAAGAGAGACACAAACCTTGGATTGGCCGATTTGATCCAAGAGATTGTTCTTGAGTGTTCCTGGTGTGTTTGGGCGTGTGATCAAGAGGATGGATTTGAGGCAGAAAGACAAGGAGAAGGCAAAGGAGAAAGAGAAGGAAGTCGCCCCTGGAGACCGAACTCCTAAGGTGAGAGGTGTGGCCAAGAGTAACCGGACAAGGCCGCGGATGATGGCCGTGTGAGTCTGGCCGGTTTGGATCGATTGGCCACTCCTTACTCTGACTTCTTCTACTCTGTTTTCTTCATATATATTGTACTATCGATTGTTTTATGATATTACAGGGAAGGATCTATCGATCTTAAGGCCTTGGCCTGATCAAATCCCCATGAAAGCCCCTTGTTCTTGTGTGGGATGTTCATGGCCGAGATCACTATGATCTGAGCCGGTTCTTTTGAATCTGATTATGGGAATATTTTTCTTCTGAATTGTCATGATTTATCATGAATTTTATTTGGTATTTGGATCTCTTTTTAAAGGGGTCAGATTTGACATTTTTGATGATTGTTCTTGACTAGATTGGATCCGACCATGCAATGTGAACTGATTCTTGTTTTGTAATCTAACCTTGTGATTGTGTGTTTGTTTGTGTTGGATCCTGGACCAGAAATGGACCGTGGTAAGGGAAAAGCGCCATGAGGACCGCGGCTATGGGAAGATGTGTGGTGATTGGGTTGATTCTGAAAATTGTGTAATTATTGTAGCCTATTGTGCAACTTGTGAACTAGTCGATGTTGGATTGTTTATTAGGATGATGAATGATGTATGAACCTTGGTTATTATCTATGAAATATCTATTTGCCCTAGTCGATGTTGGATTGTTTAAGTGTGAATGTTGGAACCTCAAAACTCTGAAAAAGACTTAGAATTATTTAACACTTGAACTTGAATATGTAAATGAAACTGGTTGCATTGTTTGGTGAAGCCGCGGTCTGGTTGGATTGGGGAATCCAGGATCGGGTCTTACAAGTTGGTATTAGAGCATTCTTGATTCTAGGATTTCTTGGGTTATCCTAGCTCACCACACACTTGG
Organism: Brassica napus; assembly: GCF_020379485.1. NCBI lineage: Eukaryota > Viridiplantae > Streptophyta > Magnoliopsida > Brassicales > Brassicaceae > Brassica > Brassica napus. The sequence continues at coordinate 146,197 of NW_026014658.1, forward strand.
CCGTTTGGACTCATGGTGAGATAGTTGGGTTCTAAGTAATCTTTTGTACTGATTAACTTAGGAGTGATTGAGGTTTGTGTGTTCAGTTGTGGACTAACCTTTTGTTTGTGTTTGTAACTCCTAAGGGTACAAGAAGGTATAAATCTCGGAAAGGAAAGGAGGCAACTGGAGCGTCTGGAGCAGTGGGGCAGGATGGTGCTGAACAGACCGGAGTGTTACCAGCTGGAACCATTCCAACCACAGTGCTACCCGCTCTGGTGGAGCAGGTGGACAATGCAACCGGACTTCCAGTGGGTCCAACTCTTCCTACTGAGGTTAATGAAACTAATGTGGACGAGCAGCAAGAGCAAGTCCATGGAGACGATACTGGGTCGTCCAACGTTGGTGCTGGGAGTGGCCAGAATGTTGATGCAAACAATGTTCGGGTCACTGGTGCCGAGGAGGTCATTGAGCCGACCATAAGGGGCTTGGTGGAGGCTATGCAGATCATGGGAGCTCAGATAGCCTCCTTGACACAGGCGTTCACACCATTGGTGAACTCGTCCGTGGGACAGGCTAATCCCCCGGTTCGGGTTGCTGCTGGAGTGGCTGATGTTGGTGCTGGCCGTGTGGCTGAGGTGATTGAGATAGACCCACCGGTCAGGCCAGTGCATGGTATGGACTACCTGAAGGTGCTGGAGCATATCTCCAAGTTGGGAACCAAACACTTTGCTGGAAGTGTTGATCCTATGGAGGCGGACGAGTGGAGAACCAGGTTGGTTCGAAACTTCAAGTCCACACGATGTCCTGAGGATTACCAGAAGGACATAGCAGTACACTTCCTGGAGGGAGATACACATAATTGGTGGTTAGCTTTGGACAATCGTACCAATGGTACCATTGAGCACTTTGCTGACTTTGAGGTTGAGTTCAACCATAAGTACTTTCCTGCTGAGGCGTGGGATCGTTTGGAGTCCAAGTTCCTGGACTTGACTCAGGGACGGAGGACTGTTCGTGAGTATGAAGAAGAGTTCAACCGACTCAGGAGGTATGTGGGAAGAGAACTGGAGGATGAGAAGGTTCAAGTCCGAAGGTTCATCCGAGGCCTAAGGGTGGAACTTCGAACCTACTGTTCTGTTTGTAAGTTCCACACGGTTTCTGAGTTGGTTGAGAGGATGGCCTTGCTGGAGACCAACCTCACCAAGGAGGGTAAGCAGAAGCTGAAGAGTGTGGTGGTATCCTCGGGTCAGAGTGGTGACAAGAAGAGGAAGAGGGACTCGACCGAGGAGGGTAAAACCTCAAGTGGTAGGTCAGAGTGCCCTAAGTGTGGTCGACACCACGGTGGAGAGTGCTGGAAGGCCATGGGTGCCTGTACTGGATGTGGTAAGATGGATTACTCAGCCAAGGATTGTCCAAGCCCGTTGGGTGAGTCCAGGACATGTCACCACTGCAGCCAGAAGGGCCACTACCGCAGGGATTGCCCTAAGTTGCAAGGCAACCAAAGTAAGGGACGTGGAGAGGCTAGCAGGCCAGTCCAGGGACGAGGCCAGACCTCAACACCTCGTGATCACTATGATCACTGGTAACATTCTAGACTACTACTTTTAGAATTCCAGTAGAATTGCATGGTATGGAACCTAGGAAGGATAGATATACTTTGATGGGTCTTGTGTAGGGACCTTAACTATTGGTGGTGTGGAAACACACACATTATTTGATACTGGAGCTACACATAGTTTTGTGAGTCCAAGTATGATAGGAAAAGGTTTGTTCCAGTATGGAACATGGGATGGTCTTGAACGAGTGAGTGCGGCCGGAGGACAAGTTATGAACTCACTCGGTCTGGTTAAGGACATCCATGTGGTGATCTTGGATAGGCCGATGCCTATAGATCTGATTGTTGTCCCCCTCAAGCATCATGAAGTGATCTTGGGCATGGACTGGTTGGGAAAGTATCGGGCAACTCTAGATTGTCACCGGGGAAGGGTGCAACTTGAGAACGAGTTTGGACCCCCCGATTAAGTACCAAGGAATCAAGCCAACCTCTTGTAGTTTGGTGGTTTCAGCAGTCCAAGTAGAACGGATGCTTGGAAATGGTTGTGAGGCCTTTTTGGCTACCATTTACACTGATGAGGTTGTAGGGGCCTGCGACCCAGAGGGTATACCGTTGGTTCGGGAATTTCAGGATGTGTTTGGGGCACTACAGGGCATTCCCCCTGATAGGGCTGACCCATTCATCATTGAATTGGAACCTGGAACGGCCCCATTATCAAAAAGTCCATATAGAATGGCACCAGCTGAGATGGCAGAGCTGAAGAAGCAACTTGAGGAGTTGCTTGAGAAGGGGTTCATACGCCCTAGTGTATCACCTTGGGGAGCACCAGTCCTATTTGTTAAGAAAAAGGATGGTAGCTTTAGGTTGTGCATTGATTATAGGGGTTTGAACAGGGTGACTGTGAAGAACAAGTACCCTTTACCCAGGATTGATGAGTTGTTGGATCAACTCCGTGGAGCCAAGTGGTTCTCCAAGATTGACCTGGCCTCTGGGTATCATCAGATCCCCATTGCACCAGATGATGTGAGGAAGACAGCGTTCCGAACTAGGTATGGCCACTATGAGTTTGTGGTTATGCCGTTCGGACTGACCAATGCACCTGCTGCATTCATGAAGATGATGAACGGCATCTTCAGGGAATACTTGGACGAGTTTGTGATCATCTTCATTGATGATATACTCGTGTATTCCAAGACAAAGGAGGACCATGAAAGACACCTTAGGGCGGTGTTGGGCCGCCTGAGAGAACAGAAGCTCTTTGCTAAGCTAAGCAAGTGTAGTTTCTGGCAGAAGAGCATTGGGTTCCTTGGACATGTGGTGTCTGATAAAGGAGTCTCAGTGGATCAAGATAAGATCAAATGTATCCAGGAATGGCCACAGCCAAAGAATGCTACGGAAGTTAGAAGCTTCTTAGGGTTGGCTGGTTATTACAGGAAATATGTCAAGGGGTTCTCGAGCATAGCTCAACCTATGACTAAGCTGACAGGCAAGGACGTGAGGTTCACATGGTCTGAGGAGTGTGCGAAAAGTTTTGCAGCACATGGTCTGTTGCCTGAGGCTGATCAGCCTTATGTGGTGTATACGGATGCGTCCATAACCGGTCTTGGTTGTGTTTTGACACAACATGGGAAGGTGATAGCCTATGCTTCCCGACAGTTAAGGAAGCATGAGGGTAACTATCCGACCCATGATTTGGAGATGGCTGCAGTAGTATTTGCATTAAAGATATGGAGATCATATCTTTATGGTGCCAGGGTGCAAATACTCACAGACCATAAGAGCTTGAAGTACATATTCACTCAGCCTGAGTTAAACTTAAGGCAGAGGAGGTGGATGGAGTTTGTTGCAGATTATGTTCTGGACATAGCTTATCATCCTGGGAAAGCTAACCTAGTGGCTGATGCTTTGAGCCGCAGAAGGGCTGAAGTGTCATCTGAGAGGGAGGCGGATGAACTGGAAGGGATGATCAGGTCCTTGAACCTCAACACCTTGGTTGGTTCAGATGAGCCATTGGGGTTGGAGGCAGTGAACCAGGCCGATCTCCTGACCAGGATCAGGCAAGCACAGGGCCTGGATGAAAATCTAAAGAAGGTAGCCGCCAATGACAAGACCGAGTACCAGACAACTGACAATGGTACCATCTTGGTCAATGGGAGGGTCAGTGTTCCTAATGATAAGGAACTCAAAGAAGAGATTATGAGACAGGCTCATAAGTCTAAGTTTTCAGTTCATCCTGGACTGAACAAGATGTATAGGGATCTGAAAAGGTACTACCATTGGGTGAGGATGAAATCTGATGTTGCAGAGTGGGTGGCTAAGTGTCCCACTTGTCAACTGGTGAAGGCAGAACATCAGGTTCCCAGTGGTCTACTTCAGAACCTACCCATACCAGAATGGAAATGGGATCTTTTCACAATGGATTTTGTGACTGGATTTCCCACGACCAGGAATAAGAAAGATGCAGTGTGGGTTGTGGTTGATCGGCTAACCAAGTCGGCTCATTTCCTGCCTATCAAGAAAGGGGATGGGGTCGACAGGATTGTGCAAGTGTACCTAGACGAGATAGTGAGGTTGCATGGTGTTCCAGCAAGCATTGTCTCGGACAGGGATCCAAGATTTACATCTTATTTCTGGCAGGCTTTCCAAAAGGCCTTGGGAACCAGAGTGAATATGAGCACATCTTATCATCCTCAAACGGATGGGCAGTCTGAAAGGACAATCCAAACCTTGGAGGATATGCTAAGGGCGTGTGTGTTAGACTGGGGAGAGTCTTGGGAAAAACACTTACCCTTAGTGGAGTTTGCTTACAACAACAGCTTCCATACAAGCATTGGTATGTCGCCATATGAGGCTTTGTATGGTAGGCCGTGCAGGACACCCCTATGCTGGACCCAAGTGGGGGAGCGTAGCATGTTGGGTCCTGAGATTGTAGAACAGACCACTGAGAAGATCAGGATGGTCAAAGAGAAGATGAAAGAGGCGCAGGACCGCCAAAAGAGCTATGCAGACAAGCGTAGGAAACATCTTGAGTTTGAGGTCAATGACCTGGTGTATCTCAAGATGATTACCTTTAAGGGTAGGACCAGGGTTTCTGGACGAAAGAAACTGGATCCTAGGTACTTGGGTCCATTCAGGATCATAGAGAGAGTGGGTGCAGTGGCATACAAGTTAACTTGCCATCAGCAATGGATGCATACCACAATGTGTTCCATGTATCCCAACTCCGGAAATGCTTGTCTGAACAAGACATTGTCTTGCCCGAGATTCCTGCTGACCTTGGTAAGGACCTGGCTTTGGAAACCTTGCCGGTTCGGATTGTGGATCGGTCAGCGAAAGCTATGAGAAAGAAGACAGTTCCCATGATCAAAGTGGTGTGGGATTACAATGGTAAGGACCTCATCACTTGGGAAACAGAAGCAAAAATGAAAGCTATGTATCTGGATTGGTACATACAATTTCTTCCTGAGGAAACACTTAAGATGGATTCGAGGACGAATCCCAAGTTAGTGGGGGAGACTTGTCATGTCCCCGGACGGGCCATGGTGCGGGGAGACGCACCAGTCAGGTCATTAGACCTTTAGACAAGCGTATCATGGTCCTGAATGAAGGTTAAGGGCATCAGTCAGCTGAGACTTAACCAGGATACGATGGAAACAAGGGTAAAGGAGTTGAGTGAGTGTTTAGGCAGCTGGATGAGTGTTGGTTTGAGTTCAATCAGCTCGGTTCAGCTGGTATTCAGTTCACCATGATCTGTTCAGCTCACAGGAGCCGGTGGACTACCTCACTCAGCTGGGAACAGCTGGAGGTCAGCTCAATCCAGTGAATGGTGCGTTCTGGTTCGGATCAGTGTGGACGAGTCCGGGACGGTTACTGGGCGAGCCGATGGTCCGGGTGCAGGACGGTTCGACCAAATTGGTCTTAGGCTTGGGACAGGGAGTGGGCAAGCTTCCAGAGTGTGAGCTGAGGCTCAGTGATCGATTTGTCAAAGGAAGAAAAGGGGAGAAACCGCCAATGGGCGGTTATGGGACGGTTTTGGGAAGAAGGGATGTGATTTTTGGTAACTGTTCGCCCAGGCGGTTGGGGACAGTTTAAGTCGTCCTCTCTCTCTCATTTCTGCCATTCTAGTCGATTTTTACTCACTTTCACACAGAGAGAAACACAGAGAAAATTCAAGAGAGAAAGAGAGACACAAACCTTGGATTGGCCGATTTGATCCAAGCGATTGTTCTTGAGTGTTCCTTGTGTGTTTGGGCGTGTGATCAAGAGGATGGATTTGAGGCAGAAAGACAAGGAGAAGGCAAAGGAGAAAGAGAAGGAAGTCACCCCTGGAGGCCGAACACCTAAGGTGAGAGGTGTGGCCAAGAGTAACCGGACAAGGCCGCGGATGATGGCCGTGTGAGTCTGGCCGGTTTGGATCGATTGGCCACTCCTTACTCTGACTTCTTCTACTCTGTTTTCTTCATATATATTGTACTATGGATTTTTTATGATATTACAGGGAAGGATCTATCGATCTTAAGGCCTTGGCCTGATCAAATCCCCATGAAAGCCCCTAGTTCTTGTGTGGGCTGTTCATGGCCGAGATCACTATGATCTGAGCCGGTTCTTTTGAATCTGTTTATGGGAATATTTTTCTTCTGAATTGTCATGATTTATCATGAATTTTATTTGGTATTTGGATCTCTTTTTAAAGGGGTCAGATTTGACATTTTTGATGATTGTTCTTGACTAGATTGGATCCGACCATGCAATGTGAACTGATTCTTGTTTTGTAATCTAACCTTGTGATTGTGTGTTTGTTTGTGTTGGATCCAGGACCAGAAATGGACCGTGGTAAGGGAAAAGCACCATGAGGACCGCAGCCATGGGAAGATGTGTGGTGATTGGGTTGATTCTGAAAATTGTGTAATTATTGTAGCCTATTGTGCAACTTGTGAACTTATGCGATTCTAGTGTGTGATCTATTTATTAGGATGATGAATGATGTATGAACCTTGGTTATTATCTATGAAATATCTATTTGCCCTAGTCGATGTTGGATTGTTTAAGTGTGAATGTTGGAACCTCAAAACTCTGAAAAAGACTTAGAATTATTTAACACTTGAACTTGAATATGTAAATGAAACTGGTTGCATTGTTTGGTGAGGCCGCGGTCTGGTTGGATTGGGGAATCCAGGATCGGGTCTTACAGGTGCTCCCCAAGGTGATACACTAGGGCGTATGAACCCCTTCTCAAGCAAATCCTCAAGTTGCTTCTTCAGCTCTGCCATCTGAGCTGGTGCCATTCTATATGGATTTTTAGATAATGGGGCCGTTCCAGGTTCCAATTCAATGATGAATGGGTCAGCCCTATCAGGGGTAATGCCCTGTAGTGCCCCAAACACATCCTGAAATTCCCGAACCAACGGTATACCCTCTGGGTCACAGGCCCCTACAACCTCATCAGTGTAAATGGTAGCCAAAAAGGCCTCACAACCATTTCCAAGCATCCGTTCTACTTGGACTGCTGAAACCACCAAACTACAAGAGGTTGGCTTGATTCCTTGGTACTTAATCGGGGTCCAAACTCGTTCTCAAGTTGCACCCTTCCCCGGTGACAATCTAGAGTTGCCTGATACTTTCCCAACCAGTCCATGCCCAAGATCACTTCATGATGCTTGAGGGGGACAACAATCAGATCTATAGGCATCGGCCTATCCAAGATCACCACAGGGATGTCCTTAACCAGACCGAGTGAGTTCATAACTTGCCCTCCGGCCGCACTCACTCGTTCAGGACCATCCCATGTTCCATACTGGAACAAACCTTTTCCAATCATTCCTGGACTCACAACACTATGTGCAGTTCCAGTATCGAAAAGTACGTGTGTTTCCACACCACCGATCATTAAGTACTTAGATGAGTAGGATCTCGGTTTGATCACACATTTGGAAAATGTCCCATACCATTCTCCAAAGCATCACACATCTGTGAACGTCCCATACCATTCACAAAAGTGTTTATAGTATACCTCAATCCTCATCATACTAAGATACTTAACATCGTGTTTCCAATTCCTCTTGGAATTGATCCATTCCATTCACTCAATCTTAAGGAATCCTACCTTGACTTACACTGAGTCCAAGCTGATCCATCTGATCACAAGTCCACTCATGTACTAGCCATGTAGCGTCTCCCTTAGACTAACATGAACATTGCATATGCTCACTTGTTTTGAACGGCCACCAAGGGATAACATTTACCTCCAAGAGAGTGCTGCACGTTTCTTTCAACCTACGCCAGTCCATGTTACTTCCCTTGTCCAGGTCATCCATACAAAGATCTTGCATTGCGTCCATCATCCAATCCGTCTACTATTCCCAAATAACTAGATAAACTAACCTTTATGTTTTCAGGGTCTTGCCGTGGAAGAGTGTATCTTGGCTAAGCCGGCTCATCTTGGAACTTCCCCGTTCACAAGCATGAAACCAATCTTACCCCAACTCTCGCTTGGCTCACCACAGCTAAGGTTCCAAGTCATCATAGTTTTCAGAAATAATTTCGGTTTGGAACTCAACATCCTTGAGCACTGTCCGTAACTGGATCAAGCATGCTCTGATACCAACTTGTAAGACCCGATCCCGGCCGACTAGGCCGCGGTCGATGCCTCACGTCACTCAGTCCATACCCGGACCGAACCCCTAAAAATTTTGCCCTTTATTTAAAATATTGCCCATTGGCGAGGGCTAACTCAGATCCTAGCTCAAGACTACCTTAGTCATTCCCTAGCTAGATCCTTTCAACTTATGCACAGCGGAATAGTATCTACTTAACCATTGGTCTATAACCAATATAATACTTGTCTGGTCGAATCACCTCGGCTAATGGTTAGTATACTCAACTACCAGCTAGCTCCAAGGTCAATCCCGAACCCAAATCAAGGCATACAAATCTGAGGTTCCATTCCCCTAACCATTCTATCTAGATCTATGCAACATTGCTAGATCATACCTTTGCCACACCCATGGAGCTTGTTAGCTCATCGGCCCAGCTACTCTAGCTGAATGAACTCATAAACCAGCTGATCGAGCTGTCACACTCGAACTGAGCTAGGACCGAGCTATGGCCAGCTGCCATATACTGCGTCCAGCTCCTTTACACACACAAAACAACTCCCTTAGGTACTTAGTCATTCAGCCAACCATCCCCACAGACATAAGTAACCCTTGAGAAGTCTTCAAACAGCTAAGGACATGCATCTGGCCCTTACCGGCTCATGCACTGTCCCACATCCTTTTGCCTTATCAACTTATGATACCAAGTCCAGCTCATGGACTAACAATACCCATCAGATCCTGAGTCAATCAACCAACCACCCCACATGACTCAGAACTTATGAGTCTTCATACTTCCTAATCAGTCATGGAACCATGTCCCACTGAACCTGATTAGTGTTGCTCTTACCACCGGTGCATCCTTCGACCAATCAGATCAGACACCTTGATCTATCATCCAAGGATCAGGTCGTCCATCCTTGCCCATGATCAGATCACACACGGCCTGCCTTACCAACACCAAGGTTGATAACCAGCAATTCCTTATGATCAATATCATAAGTGACAATATGTTCCAGCACACAAACATATGATCAGATATCCTAACACAAGGATCTGACCCCAATATGCCCTCAGGTGCAATTTCGACCCCAAGCAAACCTGCTCCAAAAATCAATTAAAATTCATGACAGTTCATGATAAATCATAACTAAGAGAATGGTCCAATCAGATTTCCCAGAACCGGCCTCCATCCCATAGATCTCGGCCAAGATCAGCCGAACCGGCCCAAGGGACCATCTCTAAATCAATCAGATAAAAATCCCCAAATACCATGATAATTCATGATAATTCACCACTAAGAGGATTCTAAAGTCAGATCGCCATAAATCCATCAGGAAGTAGGAGATCCAGACTTAGCTGCCAAACCAAGGCCATGGAGGGTTCTTCTGAACCGGCCAAGCCATGGTTCAGTGCTACTATGTCTAATCATCAATCTCAATCATAAGAAGAAGGAATAATATGATTAATAATCATAAAACAGAGTAAGGTGTAACTGCACGACCAGATCTGCCCATAGTGTACCAGACTATGTCAAATGGTCTGCAGTCCCCACCTGTTACCTCATCAGGGGCGTCCATGCTCCTCCTAGCACGCCTTCATCAAACCCTTATCACATACTCCCAGTATTGATAAGATCTAACCATGCTGGCCCTTCCCGTGGACTGTTCGGGTGATTTTGGCCCACGTGGGCTGTCTGTTCAGTACACACATGACGTCCGTGGGTGTCCATCAGCACACACAGGACGTCCTTGGCTCTCCATAAGTACACACATGACATCTGTGGCTGTCTGTGTGTGTCTGTGTGTGTCCGTCTGTGTCTGTCCATCAGTACACATATCAGCACGTTGGTCGTTGGACTCAGCACTCTGGCCCTTCCCGTGGACTGTTCGGGTGATTTTGGCCCACGTGGGCTGTCTGGTCAGTACGCACAGGACGTCCGTGGCTGTCCGTGTGTGTCCGTCTGTGTCTGTCAGCACACACAGGACGTCCGTGTCTATCCATCAGTTCACATATGAGCATGTTGGTTTGTGGACTCCGCATGATGGCCCTTCCCGAGGACTGTTTGGGTGATTTTGTCCCACGTGGGCTGTCAGTTCAGTAAACACAGGACGTCCGTGGGTGTCCGCCAGCACACACAGGACGTCCGTGGCTGTCCGTGGCTGTCCGTCAGCACACACATGACGTCTGTGGCTGTCCCCGTGTGTCTGTGGCTGTCCACCAGCACACATGACGTTCGTGGCTGTCAGTGGCTGTCTTTCAGCACACACAGGACGTCCATGTGTGTCCGTCAGCACACACAGGACGTCCATGTGTGTCCGTCAGCACACACAGGACGTCCATGTGTGTCCGTCAGCACACACAGGACGTCCATGTGTGTCCGTCAGCACACACAGGACGTCCATGTGTGTCCGTCAGCACACGAAGGACGTCCATCAGTACACATATCAGCACGCTGGCCCTTCCCGTGGACTGTTCGGGTGATTTTGGCCCAAGTGGGCTGTCTGTTCAGTACAAAAAGGACGTACGTGGGTGTACGTCAGCCCACACAGGACGTCCGTGGGTGTCCGTCAGCACACACATGATGTCCGTAGCTGTCCGTGTCTGTCCGTGTGTGTCCGTCAGCACACACAGGACGTCTGTGGCTGTCCATCAGTATACATATCAGCACGCTGGCCCTTCCCGTGGACTGTTTGGGTGATTTTGGCCCACGTGTGCTGTCTGTTCAGTACACAGAACGTCTGTGGGTGTCCGTCAGCACACACAAGACATCTGTGTGTGTCTGTCAGCACACACTGGACGTCAGGGGCTGTCCGTGTGTGTCCGTCAGCACACACAGGACGTCCGTGACTGTCCTTCAGTACACATATCAGCACGTTGATCCTTGGACTCAGCACGCTGACCCTTCCCGTGGATTGCTTGGGTGATTTTAGCCCACATGGTCTGTCTTTTCAGTACACACAGGATGTCCGTGGGTGTCCATCAGCACACACAGGACATCCGGGGCTGTCCGTGTGTGTCCGTGTGTGTCCGTCAGCACACCCAGGACATCCGGGGCTGTCCGTGTGTGTCTGTGTGTGTCCATCAGCAAACACAGGACGTCCGTGGCTGTCTATCAGTACACATATCAGCACATTGGTCGTTGGACTCAGCACACTGACCCTTCCCGTGGACTGTTCGGGTGATTTTGGCCCACGTGGGCTGTCTGGTCAGTACACACAGGATGTCCGTGGGTGTCCGCCAGCACACACATGACATCCGTGGCTGTTCGTGTGTGTCCGTCTGTGTCCGCCAGCACACACAGGACGTCCGTGTCTGTCCATCAGTGCACATATCAGCACGTTGGTTCTTGGACTCCACATGCTGGCCCTTCCCGTGGACTGTTTGGGTGATTTTGGCCCACGTGGGCTGTCTGTTCATTACACACAAGACGTCCGTAGGTGTCCGCCTGTCACGCCCCCAATCCTGGAAAGGATTGTCAGGACGGCCATGGTCGAAAAAGAAGGTTAAGAACATAAGGAAACTTAGACTTAACCTTATATAAGCTAAGAGACAGCTAGGACGAGTAAGACGGTAACTGGACGAAGTAGACGAGTAGCTCGACCAGCTCAACGAAGCTAGGTTTAGTTCACTCCAGCTCAGTCCCTACTAAGTCAGCTCCACTAGCTGGACTACTAGCTCACTCAGCTGAGACAGCTGAGAGTCAGCTCATCTCAGCTAGACGGACTGTTCGGGCTTTAGGCCGACGGTCCGGGTCTGGGTCAGTGGCGGGCTGTGAGGTCCGGCCATGAGGCCATGGGCTGTTGGGTCTTTGGACAAGGCCGTGGGCTAAGTCCAGGAGGCTTGGGGCGTGGGTTGGGCTTATGACCGACCCCAAACCGAATCAGAAAGGGCGATGGGATGCAAGTGGCCTAGAGGGCACAACCCTTGGCCGATGGTGCCTGTTCGCTAGCAAGTCATGCCTGTTCGTGGGGCAAGACTTACCCCCTCGTTTTCTATAAATATGGGGCCTCTCCTGTTGGTTTCATTATCCAATTCCAGAGTAAAATGCTCATAGAAAAACGTAGAGAGAGAGAGAGAGAGTACCGGCCAAGAGATCGGCCAAAAAAGGGCCGGTCGTGGTGGTTTTGTATCTCCGGCAAGGAGAACGGTTTAGGAGAGAGGAGGCCATGTGGTTATGAATACCCAAGGCATAGAGAAAGTTCTGGAGAAGGACTCCAAAGCCGTGGTTCAGTCAGATAGGGTCAGTGGGGTAACCACCGACTCATCGGCTAAGACAATCGGACAGTCAGAACCGGTCTAGCCATGGGCGTTTGGACTCTTCTTCTACTCCTTCTGTACATTGGCGTGGCCTTGTGGATATGTTGGGATTGGTTATAACCGTGGTTCTGGTTTGTAATGCGGTCGCGGTCCATAAACGTCGAGTTAGGCGCGCGCATGGTCTCAACCAGCCTCAGGTGATCCGATTGGATAGGGGAGGTTCTGTTCTGTTCTGAACGGTTGCAACCCTTCCCTGAACATTCACAATGGTTCATGACTTGTGTAGGTTACGGCGTGGTCCTTTGGCCATAGGCCGGACACACGTACAGACCAGAGAGTCCATACGGACAGTTAGGTCGAACGGTTGGAACATCTGAATGGGTGCGAGTTGCCAAGGGTCATGAGTTGCCAAGAGGCACGAGTGTCCAAAGGGTACTAGTTCCCAAAGGGTGTGAGTTCCAAAACGGTGCCATTGGTTCAAGGCTTAGGCCGAACCAAGTGGACAGTCCGCGGCTGCATAGTCAAACGGATGGACGGTTAGTTTAACCGGAGTGTTGTGTTGCAAGGTCTGATTGGTTGCAAGGCAATCCGGTTTGGTCTTGGGCCTTACTCTCTGGTATGGATCCAGGCTTTGGGTCAGATCAGGTAAGAAGGTCCGTGAGCCTTTGGGCCAGACTTATAACTGGTCGATCGCACCTAGATCTTAACCAGACGGTTAGACGGGACTATGGACGATCCGGCTATGGTTGGATGGCTTTAGCCGCAAAGGCTAAGTGGGATATTTTACAATAAACCTTGGGTTGGTGAGTAGGATAGGCGCCATATGCATTATATAGGGCGTAGACCCACGTGATGGCAATGGAAGGCCGGTTATATCAGTACCTGCTAAGTAGACGATGGCTTATCAAGTCTGGTGGTCGGATCATGTTTCATGACGATGGTTCGATGGCCGAGCACTAGTATGGATAGTCACGTTGCTGGAGTAAGAGTATTGATGTGATGCTTCTAGATATCAACCTTGGTGTTGATAGCTTCGAGATTGGCTAAGAGTCATGACGAAGTGTATGGCTAGTACTATGTGTCGTAGACCATAGATACTGAGCCTAAGTGTGATTGTTCAAGGAAGGCCGTGTAAGATCTGATCATGGTTGAGTATGGACGACCTGACCTCTGAATGATGGTTCAAGGTGTCGGAACTAATCTGATTAAGGAATGCATCGTTTGGTATGAACAAATCATATATGTTGTTTGGGTTAAGTCCCAAAGCCGGTCAGGCCAGATGATGACTCATCAGTTCCAAGTCATGTGAGGATGGTTGGTTGATTGACTTAGGAACTAATGAGATTTGTCAGTCCAGAATATGGATTGGGTACTATTGCCTATATGGCAAGGGGATGTTTGAGTGTGCATGAGCCAAGAAAGGCCAGATGTAAACCCTTATCCTTTCAAAGACTTCTCAAAGGTTACTTATGTCTGTGGAGATGGTTGGTTGAATGACTAAGTACCTAGGGGAGTTGTTTGATGCAGGAATCAAGATAAGGACCTTAAGTAAGATCATTGAGTGATCGTGGTCCAGCTGTCAAGCAAGAGCAATTCGAGTCAATGGACGACCGATGAGCTAATAAGCTCTGTAGATGTGGCAAAGGTATGATCTAGCATTTACTTATGTAGGTCTAGATAGAATGGTTTAGGGGAATGGAACCTCAGAATTGTATGGCTTGGTTTGGGTTTAAGATTGACCTTTAAGCTAATTGGTAGTTGAGTAAACTGACCAAGGCTAAGGTGATTCGACCAGACAAGTGTTAGATTGGTTTTAGACCAATGGTTAACTACATAATAATCCGCTGCGTATCTGTTGATAGGATCTAGGCTATTAATGACTAGGGAAGTCTTTAGCTAAGATCTAAGTTAGCCCTCGCCTTTAGGCGATATTATAAATAAAGGGCGAAAATTAAGAGGTTCGGCCAGGAAGTGGACCGAGCGATGTGAGGCATCGACCGCGGCCTAGGCGGCCGGGATCGGGTCTTACAAGTTGGTATCAGAGCATGCTTGATCCTGTTTAGGACAACGCTCTAAGATTATGCGTTCCATACCGAAATTTTTTCCAAAACTATGATGACTATGAAACCTTAGTTTGGGTGAGCCAAGAAACAGTTGAGGTAAGCTAGGGTATCATGCTTGTGAATGTGGGAATTCTAAGATGAACCGGCTTAGCCAAAATACATTTTCCAAGGGCAAGAACCTATAAACAGAAAGGTTGGTCGATCTAGTTATTTAGAAGTAATAGACGGGTTGGAAGGGATGGAAACAATGCAAGACTTGTTTATGGATGACCTGAACAAGGGAAGTAACATGGACCAGTGAGCGGCTTAGGTTGAAATAAACGTGCAGCATTCTACTGAAGTTAAGTGTTATCCCTTGATGGTCGTTCATAATAAGTAAAGCATATGCAATATTAAAATCTGACTCAAGGGAGACACTACATGACCAGTACACGAGTGGACTTCTGATCAGATGGATCAGTTAGGACTCGGTATAAGTCAAGGTAGGTTTCCATTGATCGAGTTAGTTGGAATGAATCAATTCCAATTTGAATCCGTCCAAGGAATGATTGAGGAAACTCATGATGTTCGTTCCAATCAATGGAAGAACATGATCTTAAGTACCGTAGTATGATGGGGATTGAGGTATATTAAAATTGCTCTTGTGAATGGTGTGAGCATTCGCAAAAGCAAGACGCCTTGGAGAATGGTATGGGACGTTTTCCAAGTGTGTGGTCAAACCGAGATCTTTCTCATCTAGGTATCCACTGGAAGTGGAAGTATTAAAGTTATTGGCAATGCCATGAGGGATGTTATGGGACGTTCTTTGAGGTGTGGTCATGCACTGAGATAGTTTCCACAAGTGGATTTGTGGTGTGGAAACACACGTACTTTTGACACAGAGGCTACACATAGTTTTGTGAGTCCGGGACTGGTCGGAAAGAGTCTGTTCTGTCTGAGTTCTGGGATGATTCGAGACTAGTGAGGGCAGCCGGTGGGCAAATAATGCATTCACTAGGGCTCATGAAAAATATCCCGGTGATGATCCAGGAGAGAAATCTGCCTGTAGATCTGATCGAGAAAAATATCCACGCGCCTACAGAATCACTAGATGATCCTAGGCATGAATCTGTTTGGGAAAGTGTCAGGCCACTCTTGATTGCCACAAAGTTCGTGTGCAATTGGAGACTGGACCTCACCCGATCCAGTACCAAAGTCTGAGTCCGGCTCTAAGGAAAGTAGGGGTGTCAGCGGTCCAAATGAATCGGATGCTTAGACAGGGTTGTGAAGTATTTTTTTACCACAACTACCACTACGGAGCACGGCAATTCTGTTGTCGTTGGTATCAAGATCCATTGTCTGAGTCCGGCTTTAAGGAAAGTAGTGGTGTCAGCATTCCGTGTGGATCGGATGCTTAGACGGGATTGTGAAGTATTTATTTGACCACAATTACCACTATGGAGCGCGGCAAATTCTGTTGATCTGAAAGATCTGTTTGAGGACCCGTTGGTGTCCGAGTTCCCAGATGTGTTCCGTTCGCTACAGAGTGTCCCCTCTGGTAGGTCGGATCCATTTATGATTAAACTGGAACCAGGGACAGAACCACTGGCCGAGATGGCAGAGCCAAAGTTGACCACGTCCGAGAGAGGACCATGGTCGGAGTACAACCAAGTCGGAGTTTGACCTAAGGTTGAGAATGATCAAGTCCAGTAAAGGACGAGGATCAGGCCACGACCTATTCGGAGATGGACCTTTGGTCGGGGTGAAACGGTCAAGTCTGTGAGTGGACCAGGACCAGAGTACGATCGAGTCCAAGAAAGGACCAGGATCGAATTATGACAAAGTCCAGTGAAGGACAGAAGTCAAGTCTGAGGCGTTTTTAGTCTGGAGGGACTAAGATCGCAATGTGGCCAAGCCTGAAAAGGTTGTATCCGGTTAAGGGGATGATCCAGTACGTTGTGGCTGAGGTCATGAACCTTATTGTCCATGAAGGACAAAAGAACCATAACAATCTGTTAGGACTCGTTGTAGGACGAGCAGCCTAAAGATTGGAACAAGTTCGTGAGGACTTGACTGGTACATCGAGTGGTGTGGGGATTGGCCAAATCTACTAAGGCTCGAGTATGCAGCATGTTCCTAAGGACTGATTATGATATAGTCTTGGACTATGATCAGATAAAGAATAAAATCTGAAGAAGATGCTATTCAAAGGAAATACATAGACTTGTTGGATACTAGGACCGCAACCTGGAGAGTTCGGCCAGTGACACAAGGAATGTCTTTGGATGGATTTTCAAGTATCACTTGAATGGGTGCTTGATGGACCCTCGACTATGGTCGAAGTAGACAAGTAAGGGTGCCATCAGCAAAACCAGAAAGGACCACTTGATAGGATTTTTGTGGTTAAATCCTTATCAAGTGGGGGAGACTTGTACAACGATGGTCAAAGGAATTTGATCATCGAAGTGGTCAATTGGTGGTTTTGAATCAAGCTTGTTCTATTCTCTGATCAAGACTAGAATAAGTTCGGTTGGACTATTTTGTCTTGGGACAAGGTATAATCATCACCGGATTCGAGGACGAATCCATTACAAGTGGGGGAGACTTGTCACGCCCCCAATCCTGGAAAGGATTGTCAGGACGGCCATGGTTCGAGGAAACGTACCAGCCAGTCTTAGGACATCAAGGCAAGCGTTCCATGGTCGAAAAAGAAGGTTAAGAACATAAGGAAACTTAGACATAACCTTATATAAGCTAAGAGACAGCTAGGACGAGTAAGACGGTAACTGGACGAAGTAGACGAGTAGCTCGACCAGCTCAACGAAGCTAGGTTTAGTTCACTCCAGCTCAGTCCCTACTAAGTCAGCTCCACTAGCTGGACTACTAGCTCACTCAGCTGAGACAGCTGAAAGTCAGCTCATCTCAGCTAGACGGACTGTTCGGGCTTTAGGCCGATGGTCCGGGTCCGGGTCAGTGGCGGGCTGTGAGGTCCGGCCATGAGGCCATGGGCTGTTGGGTCTTTGGACAAGGCCGTGGGCTAAGTCCAGGAGGCTTGGGGCGTGTGTTGGTCTTATGACCGACCCCAAACCCAATCAGAAAGGGCGATGGGATGCAAGTGGCCTAGAGGGCACAACCCTTGGCCGATGGTGCCTGTTCGCTAGCAAGTCGTGCCTGTTCGTGGGGCAAGACTTACCCCCTCGTTTTCTATAAATATGGGGCCTCTCCTGTTGGTTTCATTATCCAATTCCAGATTAAAATGCTCATAGAAAAACGTAGAGAGAGAGAGAGAGAGAGAGAGAGTACCGGCCAAGATCGGCTGGAAAAGGGCCGGTCGTGGTGGTTTTGTATCTCCGGAAAGGAGAACGGTTTAGGAGAGAGGAGGCCGTGTGGTTATGAATACCCAAGGCATAGAGAAAGGTCTGGAGAAGGACTCCAAAGCCGTGGTTCAGTCAGATAGGGTCAGTGGGGTAACCACCGACTCATCGGCTAAGACAATCAGACAGTCCAACCGGTCTAGCCATGGGCGTTTGGATTGTGTCCTATTCTTCTCATTCTTTTCATCCAATTCTTCTTATACTCCTTCTGTACATTGGCGTGGCCTTGTGGATATGTTGGGATTGGTTAAAACCGTGGTTCTGGTAGAGTAATGCGGTCGCGGTCCATAACCGTCGAGTTAGGCGCGCGCATGGTCTAAACCGGCCTCAGGTGATCCGATTGGATAGAGGCGGTTATGTTCTGTTCTGAACGGTTGCAACCCTTCCCTGAACAGTCACAATGGTTCATGACTTGTGTAGGTTAAGGCGTGGTCCTTTGGCCATAGGCCGGACACACGTACAGACCAGAAGTCCATACGGACAGTTAGGTCGAACGGTTGGAACATCTGAATGGGTGCGAGTTGCCAAGGGTCATGAGTTGCCAAGAGGCACGAGTGTCCAAAGGGTACTAGTTCCCAAAGGGTGTGAGATCCAAACGGTGCCATTGGTTCAAGGCTTAGGCCGAACCAAGTGGACAGTCCCCGGCTGCATAGTCAAACGGATGGACGGTTAGTTTAACCGGAGTGTTGTGTCGCAAGGTCTGATTGGTTGCAAGGCAATCCGGTTTGGTCTTGGGCCTTACTCTCTGGTATGGATCCAGGCTTTGGGTCGGATCAGGTAAGAAGGTCCGTGAGCCTTTGGGCCAGACTTATAACTGGTCGATCGCACCTAGATCTTAACCAGACGGTTAGACGGGACTATGGACGATCCGGATATGGTTGGATGGCTTTAGACGCAAAGGCTAAGTGGGATATCTTACAATAAACCTTGGGTTGGTGAGTAGGATAGGCGCCATATGCATTATGTAGGGCGTAGACCCACATGATGGCAATGGAAGGCCGGTTATATCAGTACCTGCTAAGTAGACGATGGCTTATCAAGTCTGGTGGTCGGATCATGTTTCATGACGATGGTTCGATGGCCGAGCACTAGTATGGATAGTCACGTTGCTGGAGTAAGAGTATTGATGTGATGCTTCTAGATATCAACCTTGGTGTTGATAGCTTCGAGATTGGCTAAGAGTCATGACGAAGTGTATGGCTAGTACTATGTGTCGTAGACCATAGATACTGAGCCTAAGTGTGATTGTTCAAGGAAGGCCGTGTAAGATCTGATCATGGTTGAGTATGGACGACCTGACCTCTGAATGATGGTTCAAGGTGTCGGAACTAATCTGATTAAGGAATGCATCATTTGGTATGAACAAATCATATATGTTGTTTGGGTTAAGTCCCAAAGCCGGTCAGGCCAGATGATGACTCATCAGTTCCAAGTCATGTGAGGATTGTTGGTTGATTGACTTAGGATCTAATGAGATTTGTCAGTCCAGAATATGGATTGGGTACTATTGCCTATATGGCAAGGGGATTTTTGAGTGTGCATGAGCCGAGAAAGGCCAGATGCAAACCCTTATCCTTTCAAAAACTTCTCAAAGGTTACTTATGTCTGTGGGGATGGTTGGTTGAATGACTAAGTACCTAGGGGAGTTGTTTGATGCAGGAATCAAGATAAGGACCTTAAGTAAGATCATTGAGTGATCGTGGTCCAGCTGTCAAGCAAGAGCAATTCGAGTCAATGGAGGACCGATGAGCTAATAAGCTCCGTAGATGTGGCAAAGGTATGATCTAGCATTTACTTATGTAGATCTAGATAGAATGGTTTAGGGGAATGGAACCTCAGAATTGTATGGCTTGGTTTGGGTTTAGGATTGACCTTTAAGCTAATTGGTAGTTGAGTAAACTGACCAAGGCTAAGGTGATTCGACCAGACAAGTGTTAGATTGGTTGTAGACCAATGGTTAACTGCAGAATAATCCGCTGTGTATCTGTTGATGTTATGAACATGTGTGGATTGCCATTAAGCAAGACAAGAAGAGAAGGCCCATCAGGCCACGACCAGGCCCAGCCACGGCCGCGTCCAAGAGAGAGAGAGTCGGCCACATCCTAACCGACTTAAGGAGAGAGAGAACCGACAGCAAGGAGGAGAGAGAGTCGGCCAAAGCCTTGGCCAACTTAGGATATAGATAGTTTCCTTTTCCCATGTATTAGTAGTTTTCCTATTTCATCTTGGATAAGGATATGTATTCTTTCCATTTATCTCTATCTTGTAATCCTTATATAAAGAACCCCTTTTGATGATTAATAATATACAGAACAATTATACACGAATTCTCTATTGTTCACAACACGTTATCAGCACGATAGTTTCCAGACCCTGAGACAAAACCATTACCTTAAAACCGTCACACATAAACCCTAAATCAGGCGGAACTTCAAATCAATCGATTTCTCCAACACACGTACTTTTGACACAGAGGCTACACATAGTTTTGTGAGTCCGGGACTGGTCGGAAAGAGTCTGTTCTGTCTGAGTTCTGGGATGATTCGAGACTAGTGAGGGCAGCCGGTGGGCAAATAATGCATTCACTAGGGCTCATGAAAAATATCCCGGTGATGATCCAGGAGAGAAATCTGCCTGTAGATCTGATCGAGAAAAATATCCACGCGCCTACAGAATCACTAGATGATCCTAGTCATGAATCTGTTTGGGAAAGTGTCAGGCCACTCTTGATTGCCACAAAGGTCGTGTGCAATTGGTGACTGGACCTCACCCGATCCAGTACCAAAGTCTGAGTCCGGCTCTAAGGAAAGTAGGGGTGTCAGCAGTCCAAATGAATCGGATGCTTAGACAGGGTTGTGAAGTATTTTTTTTACCACAACTACCACTACGGAGCACGGCAATTCTGTTGTCGTTGGTATCAAGATCCATTGTCTGAGTCCAGCTTTAAGGAAAGTAGTTGTGTCAGCATTCCGTGTGGATCGGATGCTTAGAGGGATTGTGAAGTATTTATTTGACCACAATTACCACTATGGAGCGCGGAAAATTTTGTTGATCTGAAAGATCTGTTTGAGGACCCGTTGGTGTCCGAGTTCCCAGATGTGTTCCGTTCGCTACAGAGTGTCCCCTCTGGTAGGTCGGATCCATTTATGATTAAACTGGAACCAGGGACAGAACCACTGGCCGAGATGGCAGAGCCAAAGTTGACCACGTCCGAGAGAGGACCATGGTCGGAGTACAACCAAGTCGGAGTTTGACCTAAGGTTGAGAATGATCAAGTCCAGTAAAGGACAAGGATCAGGCCACGACCTATTAGGAGATGGACCTTTGGTCGGGGTGAAACGGTCAAGTCTGTAAGTGGACCAGGACCAGAGTACGATCGAGTCCAAGAAAGGACCAGGATCGAATTATGACAAAGTCCAGCGAAGGACAGAAGTCAAGTCTGAGGCGTTTTTAGTCTGGAGGGACTAAGATCGCAATGTGGCCAAGCCTGAAAAGGTTGTATCCGGTTAAGGGGATGATCCAGTACGTTGTGGCTGAGGTCATGAACCTTATTGTCCATGAAGGAAAAAAGAACCATAACAATCTGTTAGGACTCGTTGTAGGACGAGCAGCCTAAAGATTGGAACAAGTTCGTGAGGACTTGACTGGTACATCGAGTGGTGTGGGGATTGGCCAAATCTACTAAGGCTCGAGTATGCAGCATGTTCCTAAGGACTGATTATGATATAGTCTTGGACTATGATCAGATAAAGAATAAAATCTGAAGAAGATGCTATTCAAAGGAAATACATAGACTTGTTGGATACTAGGACCGCAACCTGGAGAGTTCGGCCAGTGACACAAGGAATGTCTTTGGATGGATTTTCAAGTATCACTTGAATGGGTGCTTGATGGACCCTCGACTATGGTCAAAGTAGACAAGTAAAGGTGCCATCAGCAAAACCAGAAAGGACCACTTGATAGGATTTTTGTGGTTAAATCCTTATCAAGTGGGGGAGACTTGTACAACGATGGTCAAAGGAATTTGATCATCGAAGTGGTCAATTGGTGGTTTTGAATCAAGCTTGTTCTATTCTCTGATCAAGACTAGAATAAGTTCGGTTGGACTATTTTGTCTTGGGACAAGGTATAATCATCACCGGATTCGAGGACGAATCCATTACAAGTGGGGGAGACTTGTCACGCCCCCAATCCTGGAAAGGATTGTCAGGACGGCCATGGTTCGAGGAAACGTACCAGCCAGTCTTAGGACATCAAGGCAAGCGTTCCATGGTCAAAAAAGAAGGTTAAGAACATAAGGAAACTTAGACATAACCTTATATAAGCTAAGAGACAGCTAGGGCGAGTAAGATGGTAACTGGACGAAGTAGACGAGTAGCTCGACCAGCTCAACGAAGCTAGGTTTAGTTCACTCCAGCTCAGTCCCTACTAAGTCAGCTCCACTAGCTGGACTACTAGCTCACTCAGCTGAGACAGCTGAAAGTCAGCTCATCTCAGCTAGACGGACTGTTCGGGCTTTAGGCCGATGGTCCGGGTCCGGGTCAGTGGCGGGCTGTGAGGTCCGGCCATGAGGCCATGGGCTGTTGGGTCTTTGGACAAGGCCGTGGGCTAAGTACAGGAGGCTTGGGGCATGTGTTGGTCTTATGACCGACCCCAAACCCAATCAGAAAGGGCGATGGGATGCAAGTGGCCTAGAGGGCACAACCCTTGGCCGATGGTGCCTGTTCGCTAGCAAGTCGTGCCTGTTCGTGGGGCAAGACTTACCCCCTCGTTTTCTATAAATATGGGGCCTCTCCTGTTGGTTTCATTATCCAATTCCAGAGTAAAATGCTCATAGAAAAACGTAGAGAGAGAGAGAGAGAGAGAGAGAGTACCGGCCAAGATCGGCTGGAAAAGGGCCGGTCGTGGTGGTTTTGTATCTCCGGAAAGGAGAACGGTTTAGGAGAGAGGAGGCCGTGTGGTTATGAATACCCAAGGCATAGAGAAGGGTCTGGAGAAGGACTCCAAAGCCGTGGTTCAGTCAGATAGGGTCAGTGGGGTAACCACCGACTCATCGGCTAAGACAATCAGACAGTCCAAACCGGTCTAGCCATGGGCGTTTGGATTGTGTCCTATTCTTCTCATTCTTTTCATCCAATTCTTCTTATACTCCTTCTGTACATTGGCGTGGCCTTGTGGATATGTTGGGATTGGTTAAAACCATGGTTCTGGTAGAGTAATGCGGTCGCGGTCCATAACCGTCAAGTTAGGCGCGCGCATGGTCTAAACCGGCCTCAGGTGATCCGATTGGATAGAGGCGGTTATGTTCTGTTCTGAACGGTTGCAACCCTTCCCTGAACAGTCACAATGGTTCATGACTTGTGTAGGTTAAGGCGTGGTCCTTTGGCCATAGGCCGGACACACGTACAGACCAGGAAGTCCATACGGACAGTTAGGTCGAACGGTTGGAACATCTGAATGGGTGCGAGTTGCCAAGGGTCATGAGTTGCCAAGAGGCACGAGTGTCCAAAGGGTACTAGTTCCCAAAGGGTGTGAGATCCAAATGGTGCCATTGGTTCAAGGCTTAGGCCGAACCAAGTGGACAGTCCCCGGCTGCATAGTCAAACGGATGGACGGTTAGTTTAACCGGAGTGTTGTGTCGCAAGGTCCGATTGGTTGCAAGGCAATCCGGTTTGGTCTTGGGCCTTACTCTCTGGTATGGATCCAGGCTTTGGGTCGGATCAGGTAAGAAGGTCCGTGAGCCTTTGGGTCAGACTTATAACTGGTCGATCGCACCTAGATCTTAACCAGACGGTTAGACGGGACTATGGACGATCCGGATATGGTTGGATGGCTTTAGACGCAAAGGCTAAGTGGGATATCTTACAATAAACCTTGGGTTGGTGAGTAGGATAGGCACCATATGCATTATGTAGGGCGTACACCCACATGATGGCAATGGAAGGCCGGTTATATCAGTACCTGCTAAGTAGACGATGCCTTATCATGTCTGGTGGTCGGATCTTGTTTCATGACGATGGTTCGATGGCCGAGCACTAGTATGGATAGTCACGTTGCTGGAGTAAGAGTATTGATGTGATGCTTCTAGATATCAACCTTGGTGTTGATAGCTTCGAGATTGGCTAAGAGTCATGACGAAGTGTATGGCTAGTACTATGTGTCGTAGACCATAGATACTGAGCCTAAGTGTGATTGTTCAAGGAAGGCCGTGTAAGATCTGATCATGGTTGAGTATGGACGACCTGACCTCTGAATGATGGTTCAAGGTGTCGGAACTAATCTGATTAAGGAATGCATCATTTGGTATGAACAAATCATATATGTTGTTTGGGTTAAGTCCCAAAGCCGGTCAGGCCAGATGATGACTCATCAGTTCCAAGTCATGTGAGGATTGTTGGTTGATTGACTTAGGATCTAATGAGATTTGTCAGTCCAGAATATGGATTGGGTACTATTGCCTATATGGCAAGGGGATTTTTGAGTGTGCATGAGCTGAGAAAGGCCAGATGCAAACCCTTATCCTTTCAAAAACTTCTCAAAGGTTACTTATGTCTGTGGGGATGGTTGGTTGAATGACTAAGTACCTAGGGGAGTTGTTTGATGCAGGAATCAAGATAAGGACCTTAAGTAAGATCATTGAGTGATCGTGGTCCAGCTCTCAAGCAAGAGCAATTCGAGTCAATGGAGGACCGATGAGCTAATAAGCTCCGTAGATATGGCAAAGGTATGATCTAGCATTTACTTATGTAGATCTAGATAGAATGGTTTAGGGGAATGGAACCTCATAATTGTATGGCTTGGTTTGGGTTTAGGATTTACCTTTAAGCTAATTGGTAGTTGAGTAAACTGACCAAGGCTAAGGTGATTCGACCAGACAAGTGTTAGATTGGTTGTAGACCAATGGTTAACTGCAGAATAATCCGCTGTGTATCTGTTGATGTTATGAACATGTGTGGATTGCCATTAAGCAAGACAAGAAGAGAAGGCCCATCAGGCCACGACCAGGCCCAGCCACGGCCG
This sequence comes from Brassica napus, assembly GCF_020379485.1. Classification (NCBI taxonomy): domain Eukaryota; kingdom Viridiplantae; phylum Streptophyta; class Magnoliopsida; order Brassicales; family Brassicaceae; genus Brassica; species Brassica napus. The sequence continues at coordinate 171,020 of NW_026014658.1, forward strand.
CGTCCAAGAGAGAGAGAGTCGGCCACATCCTAACCGACTTAAGGAGAGAGAGAACCGACAGCAAGGAGGAGAGAGAGTCGGCCAAAGCCTTGGCCAACTTAGGATATAGATAGTTTCCTTTTCCCATGTATTAGTAGTTTTCCTATTTCATCTTGGATAAGGATATGTATTCTTTCCATTTATCTCTATCTTGTAATCCTTATATAAAGAACCCCTTTTGATGATTAATAATATACAGAACAATTATACACGAATTCTCTATTGTTCACAACACGTTATCAGCACGATAGTTTCCAGACCCTGAGACAAAACCATTACCTTAAAACCGTCACACATAAACCCTAAATCAGGCGGAACTTCAAATCAATCGATTTCTCCAACCCCGACGAACCAGACGACGAGCCACATATCAAATTGAAGCTCTTGACGAGAAGAATCCATCAGCCGAAACCGTTCGTCGATCCGATCTCAGACGCGCCCACACTTGCAGCAACAATACACGGCGCCGACTTAGTTCTTTGGAACCCTAATCCGAACCTACAAGATTTTCTAGCCAATTTCAAATCCTATGAAAGGAGCTGAAGAGGAGTTAATGCGAAGAACCCTAAATTGTTCTTGCTTGCATTCCGGCTTGCATCATCCGATCAGCTCCAGCCATAAGGTGTTCCTGATCCTAGACGTCCTCAGCTCCCTGTTCAAAACAAAGCCAGTCCACGTTCCAAGTGAGACAGCTCGCAATCCAAATCAGCTTGCATTCGCGAAACAGACAGCTTGCGTCCGAGGTTTATCAGTCCATCTTGGAGGTCTGGTTTCTACAATCTGCAAAACAAAGGTAATCCTAATTCTGAAAACATGAATCGAACCTGGTTGTCTTGTAAAGATTGAAACCATAAAAGATAATCTCTAAAACTGAAAGCCATAGGATAATAGATCAATACCCTATGAGTAAATCGAAGCTCTATAAGTTCGATCTAAACCTAAGAAAGAGATTGATCCATTGATCAATTAAAATCAGAGCCTTAAAGGTTTTTGAATCTCAAATCAAATCCCCTTGATCAAAGATCAAAGTATTCGAAATCCCCTAAAACCCTAATTAGAAAATCGGTTTTAATTTTGATTTGAAACTTGAGTGTTTTGATTGATCACCTAGAGCTGTGATTAGGATTGTTTTAAAACTTGAATCTGAATCTTGTTTGAACTGAAACCCTAAGTTCGAATTTTAAGATCCTAAGGCCTTGAAACCCTTAATCGGTTACTTGAATGTTTTAAAACCCTAAATCTTGTTTTAAATTCTAAAGGCCTTGAAACCTTAATCTTATTTTGCTAAATCGATTTTTACTAAAGTTTAGATTAAAACAATATAGTTTATAAAGTAGAATCCAATTGATTAAGGTTGCTTGCATAAACATATTGAATGAGAGTTAGGTTGCTAGATTACATGATACTAAAATCTAGTTGAATATTACCAACCTTGAAATTAATAGATATGCAACTATGCAATAGGATTGAAAACACTTATACTAAATAATCCCCTATTGTATATGGCCGTATGGCCAAGCATCCGGATGGTTATCCAAACCGGATTGCATAATGATCCAATCCTTAGGATTGTTGTATCACATAAATACTGTGAAGCTTAAGGCATCACAATGTATGACCGTATGGTCTAGAGAGACATCATATCTGAATGATCATGCGACCTTGTTTGTATATCTCATGAACCAATCTTTAAGATCGTTGTATCATTAACATGGCCGTGTGACTTGATTCACACCATGATCGATAAGAACTTGTTTGTGGCCGAGCTTGCTAAATATCATGCGGCTGCATGACCACATTGTGAACCTAAATTTTAAATGACAATGTGACTCAGATATCGAAAAGGAAAACAATGAGAATGAATTGGTACAGGATTCCATTATCTCATTGAAGGTCTAAAAGATCAGTAAATCACTATGGAAAATCCACTAGATTTTTGGGATGCTTTACAGCATAGAAATTACCACCAGAAAACGGTATTGCTTCCAAAGGCTAGAAATGACTAGAAGAATCTAAGATTCTTGGATTACAAAGTCATGGATGAGTACAACTCAGTCTTGTTTAAGACAGTCTCGATGCTGAGACTTTGTGGTGAAGTAGTAACCAAGGAAGAGTTACTAGAGAAGACCTATTCCACATTCCATGTGTAGAAAGTCATACTGCAACAACAATATAGAATAAAAGGCTTCACCACTTATACTGACCTGATCGCATGTCTGCTTCTGGCAGAGACCAAATTTCGATACGACTAGTCTTATTGCTTTATGATTGCAATTGTGTTTACTTTAACCTAAGTGCCATTCACGATTTTTATATATAAATGAATTGGTCTTAGGTTTATTGAATCTTGCCTGATCTTACTTAACATATGAATGTTTTAAAGTGTTGCCTAAAGGGCATAAAAACCGAGTAAGAAATCATGAAAGGTATAGAAAGCCTAGTAAGAAACTATGGCTAAGGCATTTGCCTACAAGGCATTATATACACCCAAATAAAACGTGGTCCATTGAGTTATAATGAATGGTTTCCAAATGAGAAACAATGGAAAAACAAGAAGGAAACAAGTTCCTTCAGATTTTGAAAGAAAAATCGTCTAAGACCTTATAAGAAAGTGATCGATACTATACCTATGATCTCTACTGATTTAAACTATGCTAAGGATCAGTATGATAAAAGAGGCAAGAGAAGTAGTGACTATAATGATATATCCCACGAAATTACACTATATGGCATGATAGGATTAGCCATCCTAAAGTTTAAACTTGATGCAAAGAAATTGTACAGGCACCGAGTTATCCCATAAAGATCTCACGTTGTGAAACATGTACACATAGGGAAACTCATTAGGCTTAATTATCCCAAGCACCACAACCTTATAGTATGGTCATGAGGGGGAGAGAGGATAAACCCATGATCAATACTACAAGTTCGTGTACTATGGTCTAAAGACCATGATATATGGCTCGGCCATTACTCGGCCATAAAGGGCCATTACCCGACCAAAGAGAGGCCATGATACAGACGGCCAAACCAAAGAGGCTATCACCTATAAACAGCTTGGCCAAGGATATAGATAGTTTCCTTTTCCCATGTATTAGTAGTTTTCCTATTTCATCTTGGATAAGGATATGTACTCTTTCCATTTATCTCTATCTTGTAATCCTTATATAAAGAACCCCTTTTGATGATTAACAATATACAGAACAATTATACACGAATTCTCTATTGTTCACAACTGTTGAAAGGATCTAGGCTATTAATGACTAGGGAAGTCTTTAGCTAAGATCTAAGTTAGCCCTTGCCTTTAGGCGATATTATAAATAAAGGGCGAAAATTAAGAGGTTCGGCCAGGAAGTGGACCGAGCGACGTGAGGCATCGACCGCGGCCTAGGCGGCCGGGATCGGGTCTTACACCGCCAGCACACACAGGCCGTCTGTGGCTGTCTGTGGCTGTCCGTCAGCACACACATGACGTATGCCGCTGTCCGTGTGTGTCTGTGTGTGTCTGTCAGCACACACAGGACGTCTGTGGCTGTCCATCAGTACACATATCAGCACGTTGGTCCTTGGACTCACCACGCTGACCCTTCCCGTGGACAGTTCGGGTGATTTTGGCCCTCTTGGGCTGTCTGTTGAGTACACACAGGACGTCTGTGGGTGTCCGCCATCACACACAGGACGTCTGTGGCTGTCTGTGTGTGTCCGTCTGTGTTCGTCAGCACACACAGGACGTCCGTGGCTGTCCATCAGTACACATATCAGCACGTTGGTCCTTGGACTCAGCACGCTGGCCCTTCCCGTGGACTGTTTGGGTCATTTTGGCCCACGTGGGCTGTCTGTTCAGTACACACAGGACATCCGTGGGTGTCCGCCAGCACACACATGACGTTTGAGGCTGTTCGTGACTGTCTGTCAGCACACACAGGATGTCCGTGGCTATCTGTGTGTGTATGTGGGTGTCCGCCAGCATACACAGGATGTTCGTGGCTGTTCGTGGCTGTCTGTCAGCACACACAGGACGTCCGTGTGTGTCCGTCAGCACACACAAGACGTTCGTGTGTGTGCGTGTGTGTCCATCAGCACACACAGGATGTCTGTGGCTGTCCATCAGTAAACATATCAGCTCGCTGGCCCTTCCCGTGGACTGTTCGGGTGATTTTGGCCCACGTGGGCTGTCTGTCAAGTACACAAAGGACGTTCGTGGGTGTCCGTCAGCACACACAGGATGTCCGTGGCTGTCCGTGTGTGTCCGTGTGTGTCCGTCAGCACACACAGGACGTCTGTGGCTGTCCACAAGTACACATATCAGCACGTTGGTCCTTGGACTCAGCACGCTGACCCTTCCCGTGGACTGTTCCGGTGATTTTGGCCCACGTGGGCTGTCTGTTCAGTACACACAGGACGTCCGTGGGTGTCCGTCCGCACACACATGACGTCCGTGTGTGTCCGTCAGCACACACAGGACGTCCGTGGCTGTCCATCAGTACACATATCAGCACGTTGGTCCTTGGACTCAGCACCCTGGCCCTTCCCGTGGACTGTTTGGGTGATTTTGTCCCACGTGGGCTGTCTGTTCAGTACACACAGGACGTCTGTGGGTGTCCGCCAGCACACACAGGACGTCTGTGGGTGTCCGCCAGCACACACAGGACGTCCGTGGCTGTCCGTCAGCACACACAGGATGTCAGTGGATGTCCTTGTGTGTCCGTGTGTGTCCGTCAGCACACACATGACGTCTGTGTGTTCGGCTCCATGTACTGATCTGTGGACCGCAGTCTATCACACAGGACATCTGTGGCTGTCCGTCATCACACACAGGACGTCCGTGACTGTCCATGTGTGTCCGTGGGTGTCTGCCAGCACACACAGGACGTCCGTGGCTGTCCGTCAGCACACACAGGACGTCCGTGAGTGTCCGTCAGCACACACATGACGTCTGTGTGTGTCCGGCAGCACACATAGGACGTCTGTGGCTGTCCAAGTGTGTCCGTGTGTGTCCCTCAGCACACACAGGACGTCCGTGGCTGTCCATCAGTACACATATCAGCACGTTGGTCCTTGGACTCAGCACTCTGGCCCTTCCCGTGGACTGTTTGGGAGATTTTGTCCCACGTTGGCTGTCTGTTCAGTTCACACAGGACGTATGTGGGTGTCCGCCAGCACACACAGGACGTCTGTGGCTGTCTGTGGCTGTCCGTCAGCACACACAGGACATCAGTAGCTGTCTGTGTGTGTCCGTCAGCACACACAGGACGTCTGTGGCTGTCTATCAGTACACATATCAGCACATTGGTCCTTGGACTCAGCATGCTGACCCTTCCCGTGGACTGTTTGGGTGATTTTGGCCCACGTGGGCTGTCTGTTCAATACACACAGGACGTCTGTGGGTGTCCGTCAGCACACACAGGACGTCCGTGTGTGTCCGTCAGCACACACAGGACGTTCGTGGCTGTCTGTGTCTGTCCGTGTGTATCCGTCAGCACACACAGGACGTCAGTGGCAATCCATCAGTACACATTTCAGCACGTTGGTCCTTGGACTCAGCACGCTGACTGATGAGGCCATCCAAGTAGAGGTTCCCATAGTTAGGCACGGTCCGACTACCAGGAGTGGAACCAGGGCCTTGCGAGAAGGTTTCACCAAAGCTGTCCAGCATATCCTTGATCAAGATGGACAGACTGACCAGGACCAGCTGCTAATCGAGAAGATGGTCCAGTTGAAGATTCAAGATCAAGCCGGCCCAAAGGAGGTTCAGGACGCGGCCGACCCGATCCAGTTCAGACTCAACCAAGCCGGACTTCTCATTTCCACATCCGAGCTTGGTCCAGACTCAGTTTCTATTTCATCCACTCCAACTCTTTCCGGTTCTGAGATCTAGCCGACCACCAAGGGGAGTAGCATGTGTTGTACTCTTTTTCCTCACCAGGTTTTGTCCCATTGGGTTTTCTTGGTAAGGTTTTAATGAGGCAACATGCAAGCAAGGATCCATCCCCCATACTTCTATCCTTCTTTATTTTGTTATCTTGCATTATATAGTTCTAGATTTTCCATTCTATATAAAAATCCATAAAAAGTCATAATTGCTTCTGTTCTTCATTAACCATACTGTTTACTTTTCTGTTCAATATTTTGATTCATAAAAACTCATAAAAATAGCATTCTTTGGTTTCAGGAACCAGACCGGCCAACTCCCAACCCATCGCGTCCGTCTAACCGTCCCATAACCGGCCGTCCGTCCCGTCCAGTCCGAGTCCTCGAACCTCAGGCCGTCCGTCCGTCCTGTCCAGTCCGAGTCCTCGAGCCTCAGTCCGTCCGTCCGTGCAGTCTGCTTACCGGCCTGTATCATTTTGGTATCAGAGCTCAAAGCTCCTACACCTTCGGTTGTATTCTATCCTTTTGGCTTTTTGTTAATTGCTTGTTTCATTCCTTTGAACTTCAAAAAAATTGCATTGTGTTCTTGCTGTTCTTGGCGAGTTCAAAACCATATTTTTCCTTTTGGCATATCTTGATCCATCGATTTTTCTTACTTTCCATTTTGCGGATTTCCATTTAATTGCATTTAATTTTTCCTTGGATTGCACTCCAAGTTTTTCCAAAATTTAAAAAAAAAAAAAAAAAAGGGAAGTTTATACTTTCCATATTTTAATTTTCGAAAACTTATAAAAAAAAAAAAAAAGGAAGTTTAACATTCAATTGCATATCTATTTAGGTATCTTCCTCCTTTTCTTTGATCCCTTGCAGATCACTTTTCTTTCTTCCTCTTTTGTCACAGGCGACATGGGAGATCTAAATGGAGCACCAACACAAGCCGAGATCAATGCTCAACTGATGGCTAACCATGCTGAACTCCAAGCCGCACTGGCTACTGTAACTGAGCAGCTGGCTCATATAGCTGGGAGGGATCGAGCTAATGCTCCCCGGCCGAGGAGGAGAAATCAACCCATTCCAGAAGAACAGTCCCAATCCAGTGAGGACAACTCGGACACTGACCGTACCGAACCAGAAGAGCCGCGGCGTGAACGAGCCGGACGTGGGAACCGACGGGAGTATCGGGTCCAAGGCGATGCAAGCCCGGTCCGAAGGAGATTCCGAGACGATGAAGTAGCTTGGCAAGGAGGCAAGGATCTCAAACTTACTCCTCCGACCTTTGCTGGAAAGGTTGACCCGGACGCCTACATTGAATGGGAGAGGCGCATGGAGTACATCTTTGAATACTACCGCTATACCGAGGCCAAGAAGATCGCCTTAGCCGCAGCCCAACTGACGGACAATGCCCTAACCTGGTGGGACAGGGAAGTAGCCGAGGTTGGCAGGGTCTATAGGATTGAGACTTGGGATGAGATGCGAGCTAAGCTCCGTGCAAGGTATATTCCCTCATATTATCAGCGGGACTTACTAAAACGTTTTCGCAAGTTGTCTCAGGGTACTAGGTCCGTAGAGGAGTACTTTGAGGAGTTTGAGGCTCTCAAGAACAAGCTCAGGACGCGCGAGACCGAAGAGGTTATGATGGCTCAGTTCTTGGAAGGCCTTCAAGACCGCATTGCTCGCAAGGTGGAGAGGCAAACCTACGTCAACTTCAATGATCTCCTCCACTATGCCATCCAGGCCGAGCAGCACATTAAACGGAAGAACGCCTCTAGTGCCAGGAACAAGACGCCATGGGCTTCAACCGGAACCAAGGGGTCTGAGAAGAACAAATCCATTGAAGTGGAAAACCGGTTCAAGAAGGGCCAAACCGACCAGTCCAAATCAGGTTCATCCGAACCAGGTAAGGGACAAGCACAAGCTCAAAGAACTCGTGATATTACTTGTTTCAAATGTCAGGGGAAGGGGCACTACGCTAGGGACTGTCCGAACAAGCGTGTCATGATCCTTAAGGCAGATGGCGAGTATGAGTCCCAAGACGAGGCCGATGTCGAGATGGCCGACTCAGGAGACGAGATAGTGGACTATGCTGAGACTGGTGAGCTACTGGTGGTCAGACGAGCTCTCAGTGCTCTCTTTGATCCAGAGACCGTCCAACGAGAAAACATCTTCCATACTAGATGTAGCGTGGAAGGCAAGGTATGTAGTCTAATTATTGATGGTGGCTCTTGCACTAACGTGGCCAGCAGGTACCTTGTTGAGAAGTTAGGGCTAGCAAAGTTGCCACACCCCAGGCCGTACAAGCTCAAGTGGCTCAATGATGAGACGGAGCTTAAAATCTCGGAGCAAGTTGTTGTTACCTTTTGTATTGGTAAGTACCAGGACCAGGTGAAGTGTGATGTGGTTCCTATGCAAGCCGGCCATCTACTGTTAGGGAGGCCTTGGCAGTTTGACAAGGAGACTATTCACCATGGGAGGACTAACATCTACAGCTTTACCCACAACAACAAGAAGCACAGCCTGGCTCCTCTCAGTCCACAAGAGGTGTACGAGATGCAGAGGGCCATGGATCAGTCTGGATTGTTTAGTAAAACTAACCTTTACATCTCTTCTAGTAAATTGATTAAATCATTGCATCAAGACACACAGGTGCTACTAATGGTTTTCAAGGAAGGTTGTTTTGCAGGTTTTGAGGCACCAGATTGTCCAGCTGAGATGCAAGGACTAATGGACCAGTACAAGGACGTGTTCCCTGAAGAGATACCAGCCGGCTTACCACCCCTCCGAGGCATCGAACATCAGATAGACTTTGTGCCAGGCGCCCCACTTCCAAACCGAGCCGCATACCGAGTCAATCCGGAGGAGGCTAAGGAGCTGGAGAGACAGGTCCAAGACCTCATGGACAAGGGATACATTCGAGAGAGTCTCAGCCCATGTGCAGTACCCGTCCTATTGGTGCCTAAGAAGGATGGAACGTGGCGTATGTGTGTTGATTGCCGAGCCATCAACAACATCACCATAAAATATCGGTACCCCATTCCTAGACTTGATGATATGTTAGATGAATTGAGTGGTTCCACCGTGTTTTCCAAGATTGATCTTAGGAGTGGCTATCACCAAGTTCGGATGAAGGAGGGAGACGAGTGGAAGACTGCTTTCAAGACCAAGCAAGGCTTGTATGAGTGGCTGGTGATGCCATTTGGTCTTACCAACGCCCCTAGTACCTTCATGAGGCTTATGAACGAGGTTCTAAGGCCTTACATTGGTAAATTTGTGGTTGTCTATTTTGATGACATATTGATCTATAGTCAGTGCTTATCCGATCACATTAGTCATGTAGAACAGGTTTTGAAGGCTCTCAGGCAGGAAGGACTCTTTGCCAATCTCAAGAAGTGTGTATTTTGCACTGACCAGTTAATATTTTTAGGCTTTGTTGTGAGTTCACAGGGTTTGAAGGTCGATGAGGAGAAGATCAAGGCCATCCAAGACTGGCCCACACCGACCACTATTGGGCAAGTCCGAAGTTTCCATGGCCTAGCCAGCTTCTATAGGCGGTTTGTCAAGGACTTCAGCACCATTGCCGCACCCATGACCTCAGTAATCAAGAAGAATGTATCCTTTGTTTGGGGCCCTGCCCAAGAGGAGTCTTTCAACAAGCTTAAATATAGTTTAACTCATGCACCCGTTCTTACACTCCCTGATTTTAATAAAACTTTTGAGATTGAGTGTGATGCATCAGGTACAGGCATTGGAGCTGTCCTCACTCAAGGGGGGCGACCAGTGGCATTCTTTAGTGAAAAACTGAGTGGAGCTGCCCTCAACTACCCAACCTATGACAAAGAGCTATACGCTCTAGTAAGGTCCCTTGAAACTTGGCAGCATTACCTATTGTCTAAGGAATTTGTTATTCATACAGATCATGAGACACTTAAGCACTTGAGGGGACAGACCACACTCAAGAAGAGGCACGCCAGATGGCTCGAGTTCGTGGAGACCTTTCCCTATGTGATCAAGTACAAGAAGGGCAAGGACAATGTGGTGGCCGATGCACTGTCCCGGAGACACACTCTCATTGTGACCATGGAGGCCAAGATCATGGGTTTCGAGCATATTAAAGAATCTTATGCCACTGATCTTGATTTTAATGAAGTTTTCAGGAACACTGAGAAGGGGGCTTTTGGGGCATACTACCAGCACGAGGGGTTCCTGTTCAAGGGAAAGAGGCTGTGCATTCCCAAAGGAGCCATGAGGGAACTGCTGGTTCGGGAGGCCCATGGTGGCGGCCTCATGGGACACTTTGGTCGGGACAAGACTTTGAGTGTCCTAACTGAACATTTCTTTTGGCCAAACATGAAGAGGGATGTGGAGAGCATATGCGCCAAGTGCACTACTTGCCTCAAAACCAAGTCCAGGTCACATCCTTACGGTTTACAAATGCCATTACCGATTCCTAACCACCCTTGGGTAGACATTTCTATGGACTTTGTGCTGGGTTTGCCCAAGATAAACCACAAGGATTCCATTTTTGTAGTGGTAGACAGGTTCTCCAAGATGGCCCATTTCATAGCCTGTAACACCACTAATGATGCCACTCAGACCGCCGACCTATTCTTCAAAGAAGTGGTTCGACTACATGGTGTTCCCCGAACCATTGTCTCTGACCGTGATACCAAGTTCCTCAGCCATTTCTGGAGGACACTATGGGGCAAATTCGGAACCAAGCTACTATTCTCGACCACTTGCCACCCCCAGACCGACGGCCAGACTGAGGTAGTAAACCGTACGCTTTCTCAACTGTTGAGAGCTACGGTCGGTAAGAATTTAAGAAATTGGTTGTCTTGTTTGCCTTTTGTTGAGTTTGCTTATAACCATGCTAGGCACTCTACTACTAACCTGTCACCTTTTGAGATTGTTTATGGGTTTCAGCCAGAGACTCCTTTGGACTTCACCGAGCTGCCCAGCTCTATGTACCGCAGTCGTGATGGAGCCGCCAAGGCCGAGTTTGTTAAGAATATGCACCTAAAGGTCAAGGAGAGGATAGAAGCCAAGGCGGCTAAGGTCAAGGCCAAGTATGACCAGAAGAGGAAGGAGATACTGTTCGAACCAGGGGACTTGGTGTGGTTACACATGCGGCCCGAGAGGTTTCCAGAAGCCCGGAAGTCCAAGCTCTCTCCTCGTGGAACAGGACCATTCCGCATCCTAAAGAAGATCAACGACAACGCCTATATCCTTGACCTCCCTGCTGAATTTAAAATTTCACATACTTTCAATGTCTCGGATTTGTCTCCTTTCCATGCAGATAGTGATGACTTTGCAGATGATGGTGTTCTGAGGCCAGAACCTCTTCAAGAGGGAGGGAATGATGAGGCCATCCAAGTAGAGGTTCCCATAGTTAGGCACGGTCCGACTACCCGGAGTGGAACCAGGGCCTTGCGAGAAGGTTTCACCAAAGCTGTCCAGCATATCCTTGATCAAGATGGACAGACTGACCAGGACCAGCTGCTAATTGAGAAGATGGTCCAGTTGAAGATTCAAGATCAAGCCGGCCCAAAGGAGGTTCAGGACGCGGCCGACCCGATCCAGTTCAGACTCAACCAAGCCGGACTTCTCATTTCCACATCCGAGCTTGGTCCAGACTCAGTTTCTATTTCATCCACTCCAACTCTTTCCGGTTCTGAGATCTAGCCGACCACCAAGGGGAGTAGCATGTGTTGTACTCTTTTTCCTCACCAGGTTTTGTCCCATTGGGTTTTCTTGGTAAGGTTTTAATGAGGCAACATGCAAGCATGCTATTAGCCTTGGTCTAAGCCTTCTCAAACCGACCACCAGATGTCTGGTTTATTTTAATTTATTTGGTTAAGACTTTGGGCTAATGTTTCAGCCTCATTTTCGGCCAGCTTGTTTAAGGCCTTTTACTTTTGAGTCTCTTAAGGGATAAACCCTATATAACTCTTTCAAGTTGGCGATTTTTGCCTAAGTCTTTTATGAAATAATTTTGCCTTTGCAAACCAAAAACCCTAAGTCTTTTTCTGTGAGAAACAAGAGAGAGCAGCCGAATCTTATCAAGCTTCAAACCACCAAGCTTGTGGCGATTCTTCACCTCCATTCCATCCATCGATTTGCCTTGAGAGTGATACACATCCAGCAAGCCAAATCCCATAGCTATCCACCTCCATCCACTGTTCTTGTTGAGAGAGATACACATCCAGCAACAAGGATCCATCCCCCATACTTCTATCCTTCTTTATTTTGTTATCTTGCATTATCTAGTTCTAGATTTTCCATTCTATATAAAAATCCATAAAAAGTCATAATTGCTTCTGTTCTTCATTAACCATACTGTTTACTTTTCTGTTCAATGTTTTGATTCATAAAAACTCATAAAAATAGCATTCTTTGGTTTCAGGAACCAGACCGGCCAACTCCCAACCCATCGCGTCCGTCTAACCGTCCCATAACCGGCCGTCCGTCCCGTCCAGTCCGAGTCCTCGAACCTCAGGCCGTCCGTCCGTCCTGTCCAGTCCGAGTCCTCGAGCCTCAGTCCGTCCGTCCGTGCAGTCTGCTTACCGGCCTGTATCACTGACCCTTCCCGTGGACAGTTCGGGTGATTTTGGCCCCCGTCGGCTGTCTGTTCAGTACACACAGGACGTTCATGGGTGTCCGCCAGCACACACAGGACGTCCGTGGCTGTCTGTGAGTGTCCGTGTGTGTCCGTTTGTGTCCGTCAGCACACACAGGACGTCCGTGGCTGTTCATCAGTACACATATCAGCACGTTGGTCCTTGGACTCAGCACGCTGGCCCTTCCCGTGGACTGTTTGGGTCATTTTGGCCCACGTGGGCTGTCTGTTCAGTACACACAGGACATCCGTGGGTGTCCGCCAGCACACACATGACGTTTGAGGCTGTTCGTGGCTGTCTGTCAGCACACACAGGATGTCCGTGGCTATCTGTGTGTGTATGTGGGTGTCCGCCAGCATACACAGGATGTTCGTGGCTGTTCGTGGCTGTCTGTCAGCACACACAGGACGTCCGTGTGTGTCCGTCAGCACACACAAGACGTTCGTGTGTGTGCGTGTGTGTCCGTCAGCACACACAGGATGTCTGTGGCTGTCCATCAGTAAACATATCAGCTCGCTGGCCCTTCCCGTGGACTGTTCGGGTGATTTTGGCCCACGTGGGCTGTCTGTCAAGTACACAAAGGACGTTCGTGGGTGTCCGTCAGCACACACAGGATGTCCGTGGCTGTCCGTGTGTGTCCGTGTGTGAACGTCAGCACACACAGGACGTCTGTGGCTGTCCACAAGTACACATATCAGCACGTTGGTCCTTGGACTCAGCACGCTGACCCTTCCCGTGGACTGTTCCGGTGATTTTGGCCCACGTGGGCTGTCTGTTCAGTACACACAGGACGTCCGTGGGTGTCCGTCCGCACACACATGACGTCCGTGTGTGTCCGTCAGCACACACAGGACGTCCGTGGCTGTCCATCAGTACACATATCAGCACGTTGGTCCTTGGACTCAGCACCCTGGCCCTTCCCGTGGACTGTTTGGGTGATTTTGTCCCACGTGGGCTGTCTGTTCAGTACACACAGGACGTCTGTGGGTGTCCGCCAGCACACACAGGACGTCTGTGGGTGTCCGCCAGCACACACAGGACGTCCGTGGCTGTCCGCCAGCACACACAGGATGTCAGTGGAAGTCCTTGTGTGTCCGTGTGTGTCCGTCAGCACACACATGACGTCCGTGTGTTCGGCTCCATGTACTGATCTGTGGACCGCAGTCTATCACACAGGACATCTGTGGCTGTCCGTCATCACACACAGGACGTCCGTGACTGTCCATGTGTGTCCGTGGGTGTCTGCCAGCACACACAGGACGTCCGTGGCTGTCCGTCAGCACACACAGGACGTCCATGGGTGTCCGTCAGCACACACATGACGTCTGTGTGTGTCCGGCAGCACACATAGGACGTCTGTGGCTGTCCATGTGTGTCCGTGTGTGTCCCTCAGCACACACAGGACGTCCGTGGCTGTCCATCAGTACACATATCAGCACGTTGGTCCTTGGACTCAGCACTCTGGCCCTTCCCGTGGACTGTTTGGGAGATTTTGTCCCACGTTGGCTGTCTGTTCAGTTCACACAGGACGTCTGTGGGTGTCCGCCAGCACACACAGGACGTCTGTGGCTGTCTGTGGCTGTCCGTCAGCACACACAGGACATCAGTAGCTGTCTGTGTGTGTCCGTCAGCACACACAGGACGTCTGTGGCTGTCTATCAGTACACATATCAGCACATTGGTCCTTGGACTCAGCATGCTGACCCTTCTCGTGGACTGTTTGGGTGATTTTGGCCCACGTGGGCTGTCTGTTCAATACACACAGGACGTCTGTGGGTGTCCGTCAGCACACACAGGACGTCCGTGTGTGTCCGTCAGCACACACAGGACGTTCGTGGCTGTCTGTGTCTGTCCGTGTGTATCCGTCAGCACACACAGGACGTCAGTGGCAATCCATCAGTACACATTTCAGCACGTTGGTCCTTGGACTCAGCACGCTGACCCTTCCCGTGGACTGTTCGGGTGATTTTGGCCCCCGTCGGCTGTCTGTTCAGTACACACAGGACGTTTATGGGTGTCCGTGATACAGGCCGGTAAGCAGACTGCACGGACGGACGGACTGAGGCTCGAGGACTCGGACTGGACAGGACGGACGGACGGCCTGAGGTTCGAGGACTCGGACTGGACGGGACGGACGGCCGGTTATGGGACGGTTAGACGGACGCGATGGGTTGGGAGTTGGCCGGTCTGGTTCCTGAAACCAAAGAATGCTATTTTTATGAGTTTTTATGAATCAAAACATTGAACAGAAAAGTAAACAGTATGGTTAATGAAGAACAGAAGCAATTATGACTTTTTATGGATTTTTATATAGAATGGAAAATCTAGAACTATATGATGCAAGATAACAAAAATAAAGAAGGATAGAAGTATGGGGGATGGATCCTTGTTGCTGGATGTGTATCTCTCTCAACAAGAACAGTGGATGGAGGTGGATAGCTATGGGATTTGGCTTGCTGGATGTGTATCACTCTCAAGGCAAATCGATGGATGGAATGGAGGTGAAGAATCGCCACAAGCTTGGTGGTTTGAAGCTTGATAAGATTCGGCTGCTCTCTCTTGTTTCTCACAGAAAAAGACTTAGGGTTTTTGGTTTGCAAAGGCAAAATTATTTCATAAAAGACTTAGGCAAAAATCGCCAACTTGAAAGAGTTATATAGGGTTTATCCCTTAAGAGACTCAAAAGTAAAAGGCCTTAAACAAGCTGGCCGAAAATGAGGCTGAAACATTAGCCCAAAGTCTTAACCAAATAAATTAAAATAAACCAGACATCTGGTGGTCGGTTTGAGAAGGCTTAGACCAAGGCTAATAGCATGCTTGCATGTTGCCTCATTAAAACCTTACCAAGAAAACCCAATGGGACAAAACCTGGTGAGGAAAAAGAGTACAACACATGCTACTCCCCTTGGTGGTCGGCTAGATCTCAGAACCGGAAAGAGTTGGAGTGGATGAAATAGAAACTGAGTCTGGACCAAGCTCGGATGTGGAAATGAGAAGTCCGGCTTGGTTGAGTCTGAACTGGATCGGGTCGGCCGCGTCCTGAACCTCCTTTGGGCCGGCTTGATCTTGAATCTTCAACTGGACCATCTTCTCAATTAGCAGCTGGTCCTGGTCAGTCTGTCCATCTTGATCAAGGATATGCTGGACAGCTTTGGTGAAACCTTCTCGCAAGGCCCTGGTTCCACTCCGGGTAGTCGGACCGTGCCTAACTATGGGAACCTCTACTTGGATGGCCTCATCATTCCCTCCCTCTTGAAGAGGTTCTGGCCTCAGAACACCATCATCTGCAAAGTCATCACTATCTGCATGGAAAGGAGACAAATCCGAGACATTGAAAGTATGTGAAATTTTAAATTCAGCAGGGAGGTCAAGGATATAGGCGTTGTCGTTGATCTTCTTTAGGATGCGGAATGGTCCTGTTCCACGAGGAGAGAGCTTGGACTTCCGGGCTTCTGGAAACCTCTCGGGCCGCATGTGTAACCACACCAAGTCCCCGGGTTCGAACAGTATCTCCTTCCTCTTCTGGTCATACTTGGCCTTGACCTTAGCCGCCTTGGCTTCTATCCTCTCCTTGACCTTTAGGTGCATATTCTTAACAAACTCGGCCTTGGCGGCTCCATCACGACTGCGGTACATAGAGCTGGGCAGCTCGGTGAAGTCCAAAGGAGTCTCTGGCTGAAACCCATAAACAATCTCAAAAGGTGACAGGTTAGTAGTAGAGTGCCTAGCATGGTTATAAGCAAACTCAACAAAAGGCAAACAAGACAACCAATTTCTTAAATTCTTACCGACCGTAGCTCTCAACAGTTGAGAAAGCGTACGGTTTACTACCTCAGTCTGGCCGTCGGTCTGGGGGTGGCAAGTGGTCGAGAATAGTAGCTTGGTTCCGAATTTGCCCCATAGTGTCCTCCAGAAATGGCTGAGGAACTTGGTATCACGGTCAGAGACAATGGTTCGGGGAACACCATGTAGTCGAACCACTTCTTTGAAGAATAGGTCGGCGGTCTGAGTGGCATCATTAGTGGTGTTACAGGCTATGAAATGGGCCATCTTGGAGAACCTGTCTACCACTACAAAAATGGAATCCTTGTGGTTTATCTTGGGCAAACCCAGCACAAAGTCCATAGAAATGTCTACCCAAGGGTGGTTAGGAATCGGTAATGGCATTTGTAAACCGTAAGGATGTGACCTGGACTTTGTTTTGAGGCAAGTAGTGCACTTGGCGCATATGCTCTCCACATCCCTCTTCATGTTTGGCCAAAAGAAATGTTCAGTTAGGACACTCAAAGTCTTGTCCCGACCAAAGTGTCCCATGAGGCCGCCACCATGGGCCTCCCGAACCAGCAGTTCCCTCATGGCTCCTTTGGGAATGCACAGCCTCTTTCCCTTGAACAGGAACCCCTCGTGCTGGTAGTATGCCCCAAAAGCCCCCTTCTCAGTGTTCCTGAAAACTTCATTAAAATCAAGATCAGTGGCATAAGATTCTTTAATATGCTCGAAACCCATGATCTTGGCCTCCATGGTCACAATGAGAGTGTGTCTCCGGGACAGTGCATCGGCCACCACATTGTCCTTGCCCTTCTTGTACTTGATCACATAGGGAAAGGTCTCCACGAACTCGAGCCATCTGGCGTGCCTCTTCTTGAGTGTGGTCTGTCCCCTCAAGTGCTTAAGTGTCTCATGATCTGTATGAATAACAAATTCCTTAGACAATAGGTAATGCTGCCAAGTTTCAAGGGACCTTACTAGAGCGTATAGCTCTTTGTCATAGGTTGGGTAGTTGAGGGCAGCTCCACTCAGTTTTTCACTAAAGAATGCCACTGGTCGCCCCCCTTGAGTGAGGACAGCTCCAATGCCTGTACCTGATGCATCACACTCAATCTCAAAAGTTTTATTAAAATCAGGGAGTGTAAGAACGGGTGCATGAGTTAAACTATATTTAAGCTTGTTGAAAGACTCCTCTTGGGCAGGGCCCCAAACAAAGGATACATTCTTCTTGATTACTGAGGTCATGGGTGCGGCAATGGTGCTGAAGTCCTTGACAAACCGCCTATAGAAGCTGGCTAGGCCATGGAAACTTCGGACTTGCCCAATAGTGGTCGGTGTGGGCCAGTCTTGGATGGCCTTGATCTTCTCCTCATCGACCTTCAAACCCTGTGAACTCACAACAAAGCCTAAAAATATTAACTGGTCAGTGCAAAATACACACTTCTTGAGATTGGCAAAGAGTCCTTCCTGCCTGAGAGCCTTCAAAACCTGTTCTACATGACTAATGTGATCGGATAAGCACTGACTATAGATCAATATGTCATCAAAATAGACAACCACAAATTTACCAATGTAAGGCCTTAGAACCTCGTTCATAAGCCTCATGAAGGTACTAGGGGCGTTGGTAAGACCAAATGGCATCACCAGCCACTCATACAAGCCTTGCTTGGTCTTGAAAGCAGTCTTCCACTCGTCTCCCTCCTTCATCCGAACTTGGTGATAGCCACTCCTAAGATCAATCTTGGAAAACACGGTGGAACCACTCAATTCATCTAACATATCATCAAGTCTAGGAATGGGGTACCGATATTTTATGGTGATGTTGTTGATGGCTCGGCAATCAACACACATACGCCACGTTCCATCCTTCTTAGGCACCAATAGGACGGGTACTGCACATGGGCTGAGACTCTCTCGAATGTATCCCTTGTCCATGAGGTCTTGGACCTGTCTCTCCAGCTCCTTAGCCTCCTCCGGATTGACTCGGTATGCGGCTCGGTTTGGAAGTGGGGCGCCTGGCACAAAGTCTATCTGATGTTCGATGCCTCGGAGGGGTGGTAAGCCGGCTGGTATCTCTTCAGGGAACACGTCCTTGTACTGGTCCATTAGTCCTTGCATCTCAGCTGGACAATCTGGTGCCTCAAAACCTGCAAAACAACCTTCCTTGAAAACCATTAGTAGCACCTGTGTGTCTTGATGCAATGATTTAATCAATTTACTAGAAGAGATGTAAAGGTTAGTTTTACTAAACAATCCAGACTGATCCATGGCCCTCTGCATCTCGTACACCTCTTGTGGACTGAGAGGAGCCAGGCTGTGCTTCTTGTTGTTGTGGGTAAAGCTGTAGATGTTAGTCCTCCCATGGTGAATAGTCTCCTTGTCAAACTGCCAAGGCCTCCCTAACAGTAGATGGCCGGCTTGCATAGGAACCACATCACACTTCACCTGGTCCTGGTACTTACCAATACAAAAGGTAACAACAACTTGCTCCGAGATTTTAAGCTCCGTCTCATCATTGAGCCACTTGAGCTTGTACGGCCTGGGGTGTGGCAACTTTGCTAGCCCTAACTTCTCAACAAGGTACCTGCTGGCCACGTTAGTGCAAGAGCCACCATCAATAATTAGACTACATACCTTGCCTTCCACGCTACATCTAGTATGGAAGATGTTTTCTCGTTGGACGGTCTCTGGATCAAAGAGAGCACTGAGAGCTCGTCTGACCACCAGTAGCTCACCAGTCTCAGCATAGTCCACTATCTCGTCTCCTGAGTCGGCCATCTCGACATCGGCCTCGTCTTGGGACTCATACTCGCCATCTGCCTTAAGGATCATGACACGCTTGTTCGGACAGTCCCTAGCGTAGTGCCCCTTCCCCTGACATTTGAAACAAGTAATATCACGAGTTCTTTGAGCTTGTGCTTGTCCCTTACCTGGTTCGGATGAACCTGATTTGGACTGGTCGGTTTGGCCCTTCTTGAACCGGTTTTCCACTTCAATGGATTTGTTCTTCTCAGACCCCTTGGATCCGGTTGAAGCCCATGGCGTCTTGTTCCTGGCACTAGAGGCGTTCTTCCGTTTAATGTGCTGCTCGGCCTGGATGGCATAGTGGAGGAGATCATTGAAGTTGACGTAGGTTTGCCTCTCCACCTTGCGAGCAATGCGGTCTTGAAGGCCTTCCAAGAACTGAGCCATCATAACCTCTTCGGTCTCGCGCGTCCTGAGCTTGTTCTTGAGAGCCTCAAACTCCTCAAAGTACTCCTCTACGGACCTAGTACCCTGAGACAACTTGCGAAAACGTTTTAGTAAGTCCCGCTGATAATATGAGGGAATATACCTTGCACGGAGCTTAGCTCGCATCTCATCCCAAGTCTCAATCCTATAGACCCTGCCAACCTCGGCTACTTCCCTGTCCCACCAGGTTAGGGCATTGTCCGTCAGTTGGGCTGCGGCTAAGGCGATCTTCTTGGCCTCGGTATAGCGGTAGTATTCAAAGATGTACTCCATGCGCCTCTCCCATTCAATGTAGGCGTCCGGGTCAACCTTTCCAGCAAAGGTCGGAGGAGTAAGTTTGAGATCCTTGCCTCCTTGCCAAGCTACTTCATCGTCTCGGAATCTCCTTCGGACCGGGCTTGCATCGCCTTGGACCCGATACTCCCGTCGGTTCCCACGTCCGGCTCGTTCACGCCGCGGCTCTTCTGGTTCGGTACGGTCAGTGTCCGAGTTGTCCTCACTGGATTGGGACTGTTCTTCTGGAATGGGTTGATTTCTCCTCCTCGGCCGGGGAGCATTAGCTCGATCCCTCCCTATATGAGCCAGCTGCTCAGTTACAGTAGCCAGTGCGGCTTGGAGTTCAGCATGGTTAGCCATCAGTTGAGCATTGATCTCGGCTTGTGTTGGTGCTCCATTTAGATCTCCCATGTCGCCTGCGACAAAAGAGGAAGAAAGAAAAGTGATCTGCAAGGGATCAAAGAAAAAGGAGGAAGATACCTAAATAGATATGCAATTGAATGTTAAACTTCCTTTTTTTTTTTTTTATAAGTTTTCGAAAATTAAAATATGGAAAGTATAAACTTCCTTTTTTTTTTTTAAAAAATTTTGGAAAAACTTGGAGTGCAATCCAAGGAAAAATTAAATGCAATTAAATGGAAATCCGCAAAATGGAAAGTAAGAAAAATCGATGGATCAAGATATGCCAAAACGAAAAATATGGTTTTGAACTCGCCAAGAACAGCAAGAACACAATGCAATTTTTTTGAAGTTCAAAGGAATGAAACAAGCAATTAACAAAAAGCCAAAAGGATAGAATACAACCGAAGGTGTAGGAGCTTTGAGCTCTGATACCAAAATGATACATGCCGGTAAGCAGACTGCACGGACGGACGGACTGAGGCTCGAGGACTCGGACTGGACAGGACGGACGGACGGCCTGAGGTTCGAGGACTCGGACTGGACGGGACGGACGGCCGGTTATGGGACGGTTAGACGGACGCGATGGGTTGGGAGTTGGCCGGTCTGGTTCCTGAAACAAAAGAATGCTATTTTTATGAGTTTTTATGAATCAAAACATTGAACAGAAAAGTAAACAGTATGGTTAATGAAGAACAGAAGCAATTATGACTTTTTATGGATTTTTATATAGAATGGAAAATCTAGAACTAGATAATGCAAGATAACAAAAATAAAGAAGGATAGAAGTATGGGGGATGGATCCTTGTTGCTGGATGTGTATCTCTCTCAACAAGAACAGTGGATGGAGGTGGATAGCTATGGGATTTGGCTTGCTGGATGTGTATCACTCTCAAGGCAAATCGATGGATGGAATGGAGGTGAAGAATCGCCACAAGCTTGGTGGTTTGAAGCTTGATAAGATTCGGCTGCTCTCTCTTGTTTCTCACAGAAAAAGACTTAGGGTTTTTGGTTTGCAAAGGCAAAAATTATTTCATAAAAGACTGAGGCCAAAAATCGCCAACTTGAAAGAGTTATATAGGGTTTATCCCTTAAGAGACTCAAAAGTAAAAGGCCTTAAACAAGCTGGCCGAAAATGAGGCTGAAACATTAGCCCAAAGTCTTAACCAAATAAATTAAAATAAACCAGACATCTGGTGGTCGGTTTGAGAAGGCTTAGACCAAGGCTAATAGCATGCTTGCATGTTGCCTCATTAAAACCTTACCAAGAAAACCCAATGGGA